>NW_016810185.1:96998-149118 GCF_001698545.2 Rhinopithecus bieti | reverse complement strand
AAAAAAAAAAAAAAAAAAAGTTCTTCCTTATATCTAACCAACATCTACAACCTTAATTTGTGTCTCTTTGGAGCCATGTAGGATACTTGATTTGATCACATTAAAGATCTTCAAACTTTTGAGATCACTTGTTATAGTCCTCATAATTCTCTTGCCTTCAGATTAAACTTATCAAATTATTTCAAATCATGCCATTGGAGAAATGGTTGAATAAATAAGTGTAAGAGTGAATGGAAAAACTGGGAGGCATTGCCAAGTTGGCAAAGGAATTTCAATCAACATTTATTTGTCACATGCTATGTATCCACAGCATAATAAGTTCTAAAGGTCTCTATTAAACTCCAGTACCCTGATCTCCACATTCCAAAGTGTTTCTCTTAGCTCAGAGTAGAACATGTCTCCCATCACTTACTATGCTTTGCAGGAGGTGGGTAGTGTTACTGAAGGGAAGAAGGCAGGACATGGGTTAACTTCACAGTGGTCTTCTAAAACTTGTGATTCTACAAATAGCTCTAATTCTACAAAGTAGCTCAAGACTCTTAGTTGGAAAGCCACAAGAGGGCACTAGACTACTACATGGACCTAGCTCTACTTAGGGCCCAAAGCACAGAGCAAGGGTCAATATTGGCGTTGGTGATGGCCACATCAGTTGTATGTCCTACATCTGTGTCTGAAACACAGTATGCAGTCACGGAGGATGTGCAAAGCTATTGACTATGAAACACATGTTCAAATGCTAAGCTTCAGTTATGCTAATTCCACAGAGTTAATTGCATATAGAATCCACATGCAATTTGAAAAAAAAAAAAGTAAAGAGGAGTAAGGTCACCCCCAAAGTTCTAAGAAAAGCAAGGTGCTTCTTTAAGCTGTGAGTTCTGAAAACAATATGAACAACATAGTCATAGTCAGGGGAACAGCAGGAGTTAGACAAACAGGAGTCTTCCACATCTACTTTTGGAAAGCCTGACATCTGACGAGGCTCATCTTGGCCACAAGATTCCCTCCAGACTGTGAGATTTACATTGGGCATCACCCAAGGTATTTATTCTCTCTGCTCCTGAAGTGCTCCGTACTTTACAAGGTTTCAGGAAAACTAGTCTCAGGCTAATGAAAACTAGTCTCAGGCTAATGAAAGCATACTTAAAAACTTCTCACGAATACAGATTGAGTCTATGTAATCACCACACCATTTGAGAAAGGCAAAAATGTAGTCAATTAAGTTATATGTTAGTCTCTATAAAATCAACAAACAGATTATTTGGGTTAATGAAGAAGTGTCTTATGCAATTCCAAAACAGCCAATCGAATTAATTCAGACAAATATGAATCAACACAAGGAAAAACAATCAGTCAAGAATGCTGCTTTGGATTATGAAAATCAAACCCTAGACTGAAGGCTTGAGTTTTTAAGTTTTCAATAGTTATGTTTAATATTGTATAGAAGATGACTCCTTTGTTATCATAACTATGCATGGGATATACTTTTTCCCTAAAGATGATAGATAGATAGATAGATAGATAGATAAAGTTGATAGATAGATGGAATAATTCAGATTGAGTGTCATATAAATGACTTACCTAACTGGTTAAACCAGAGGTTCTTGCTGCAGCAGGAAAGATAGGAGAGGGTCATTTTTCTGAGGCAAGGTTTAGCCCTTTGGAGACAATGAACCCCTGGGTGGTTTCCTACAGAGCCAGTTGAAATCATTAAGAAAGATGCTCTTTTCTTTCTAGTTTCTCATTAATTTACCTACATTCTGAGTTCTGAATCCATGACCTGCATTTTTTTTAATTTTATTTTTAAAAATAAAATATATATTATATATTCATGGGGTATAAAGTGATTCTCTCTCTCTTTCTTGATGGGGTCTCACTATGTTGCCCAGGCTGAACTTTCATTTCTGGCCTCAAGCAATCCTCCTGCTTCAGCCTCCTGAGTAACTGGGAATACAGGAGCGCACCACTGTACCCAGCTTGAAATGCGATGTTTTGATATATGTTTATATTGCATGGCCTCTGTTATTGTACCGTGTCAGAACCTTTCTACCTTTGATCATTTTACTTCCATTATCCTTGTCACGTTTGACCCAGCCATTGCTCTGAGACTCTGTCCCTCCCTTGTGGAACAATGAGAGCTCTCATCTTTTGGTTCTGGTTCCATCCCAACCCTTCTCCCTAGGAGTCTTGCTTTTTCTGGAATTGATCTATTTATAACACTGCCTCAGTTTTTGAGTTCTTCTCAGTGTCAGCTATATTGAATCTGTTAAAGATATCTTGGCTATTTGACTTGGCTTTCATCAAGTTGCTTGGCTTCTACCTTTTAAATGACATTTTTTCTTCTCATAATTGCTATTTTTCTGGGCTCTGGCCACCAATTTCTCCATATTCTCTATTTCTCGACTCTTTCATTAGCTTAATAGCGTACTTTAACTTCCATCTTGACTTCCCCAGTTCTGTTTTCAGAGCTCTACTTTTAATGGCTAACCCCAGCCCAAATTGACAGTGTTCATCCTCTTTGCAAGCCTTGGGCCCTCCCTCACTACCCCCAGGACAGACTTCATCTTCTAGGACAGTCCTCAGTGCTACATGGGAGGTGAGTTCAAGAGAAAGTGCCCCAGGATCTTCTTAGCATTTTTTTTCCCCACAGCGGGACTTTGAAGCTGCCTTTCTAGCCTGCCTTCCAGCTGTTACCAAACGCACACTTTTTAAAATTAGGAAATGAACATGATAGTTCTACTCCCAGCCAGGAGCTCGTCTAGTATGCTCCAGGAAAAGGATGATTAATGGAGCTAAGGCTTTATGTCTAAGCCAGGAGATGGCAGCTCATGGGGAATAACTGAGCCACACCAGCCCGCCATAGCCTCAGATCAGGTGAACTGAACATGGCGTTAGGCCCGCTGGAGGCCCTTAAAGTTAGCCAGTGGCCTGGCAGAAAGTGCGCACCCAATAAGTGCCTGGTGGACACACATAGGCCAAAGGAACAGGGTAGTTTTTCAATTCTTTGGTTTATATAGAGAAACAACCTACACAACCTTGGCCTTCGGAAACTTGCCAGCAGTTAGAGTATCCAGACTGGCTGTCCAGACCACCTCAATTACATGGATAAAAGCAAAAGTTTTCCTTCACTGAATACCACGTGGACTTGTTCCCAAGTCCTTTTTGGGTTTGAGGCCTTACTTGTAATTGTCCCTCACAAGAGCGGGGAGAAAATAAAAGAAAGAAAAATGTAGGGAATTTAAGTTCTACTTCGCCAAGGGCTCAGGATGGAGAATAGGAAAGTTCTGCAGGATCTTGACTGAGCAGTGGTTTTCTGCTTCTTTCAATGTCAAAATTAACCTGATTGAGTGAACTATTCAAAAAACACATCCATCAATTTTTGTTTCATCTGAGGTTTGGAGTGCCAAGAACTTACAGCATAAGGCCTCAGACCACTCTGGTTTAATGCCAGGGGATACTTAGGGGCTCCTGGGGATGGTCATTATGATCATAATCCTCTGCCTGCCAAATGCCTAGGCACTACACCCAACCCAGATGCCACTCTTCCTGTGAGATTGCTCCCGAATCCTCTCTGGTTCCTCCGTGGTCCTCTAACACTTGGTGTGGCTTCTTTGGCTCAACTGGATAAGTCACCACTTTAATTCATTTATTTTCCTTCATTAAAAAAATTGTTCACCCATGACCTCTGCAAAAATAAATAAATAACATAGAAAGAAATGCGCAAAACCAAAACCTATCCTTTACTCTCTCCTCTCAGAAGAGAGAACCACTGTTTCTAATCAGCACAAGGAAAGTGGGAACACTAAAGAAATCACCATAAGATAGCAGCTGCCCTCAAAACTAAAACCAGTCACTTTAAAATACATGCTCTCATGTGATCCCTGGATGAGGTTCTTTTCTCTCTAGTAAAATGGAGATTTTCAGGATTCAACCTGGAGAGGTAAAATCACTGAGCTTATAAATGGGGAGACTGGAATCAAAGACCTGAATTTTAGTCTTTTCCTTTTTCCCCATCATGTTGCGTCCCAGTGTGTCCCAGCATCCTTAGAGACAAAGGCCTGGAGGAAGCACAAAGAGACTTCTATTTTCATCTTTTGGTGCTAGCACGATGAGGATCAGCAGGCAGGCAGACACACTTGGGAATAATGGCTCTGCTCTCTCAACCGAGCCCCCGCCCCAGTGCCTTCATCCCCACTTGGGGTGACCTCGGCAGAACAAGCTCTCTCTGTAATGACCACTTCGTCAGCAGGGGCTGTGTATTTAGTAGCAGGAAATATAAGCTTTTGTGGTCAGTGTGACGTCACCCCACCCACTAAACAGGCCTTTATAATCTGACCACAAAAAGGCTTGAAAGGGATAGACACATACACGCAGGGAAAGAGGCGATAGGATTGTCAACAGTTGTCTGTGTAGTGAAAGGAGCATTGTGTCTTCCAAATGTTTCCCGAAAGCCTGATGTTTGGTCTACTGTAGACAAAACATCTGGATGATATATGGCGATTTCTCTTTGTACTTGAGTGCCCCAACTCATCTTCTTCCTTTCTCCTCTCTCTTCTCTACCTCTCGTTTTCTCTTTTCCTCATTCCCTTCATCCTCCTGCTTTCCCTTTTTCTTCTTCTCTTTTTACTCTGCCTTAATCTAAAATAGACAAGTATATATTTTTAAATCATTGAGTTGTTTTCAAATATTTTCACATGATGTGCATATGAGCACACACATACAAACACACACATACACACAACAATTTTACTATTCTTTTCCTGGATACTTTACTGTTAGAGGGAGAGAAAAAGGAGAAGGGGTGACAGAGAGAGAGAGTAATTTTAAAAGACATAGCTAACATATCAATGTATCATGAAAAATTGCTTTCCATAAATGTCTTGGTTTTATAGCTAATTCTGTAGAGGAGCAGAGCTAAATGACCCAGTACCTTTTAGTGTCACATTATGCAAGTTCAAGATAATATACTGCTTGTATATTTCACTTTATCTTTTGTTTTCATTTTTATTTTAAATGAAGAAAGGCACATGCAAGGCATTAATACCAATACTCCCATTAAGTACAAAGAGAAAAATAAAATAAAGATTGATTGACATGGACAAGTAAACAAAAAAAGCAGATAACCTGAAAAAGGAGGGTATAGAGAAACTGAAAGAAACTGTCTATATGCTACCTCTGTATAAACTTTTTACCAGTTTTCAGATCTTTAAGCCCAGGAGGAGAGAGAGAGACAGAGAGAGAGAGAGAAAAGAGAGAGAGAAAGAGAGATGAACATGAGAGGTGATGGCTGACGTGTCTGACGACCTCTGAATTAAGCTGCTGGAAAAATATGGCTTCCCCTAATTTGTGCCGCTGTGGAAAACCCCTTCCCAGGGCTTCAAGCTTTCCTCTGAGGCACAGGCAGCAGGAAACACCTGCTTTGCTTCTCCCCTGATGTTTTTTCCCCTTTTAGGGAGTCTGGGTCTCTTCCCCCTCCCTTTCTGTAGTGCACAAATGGACAAGCAGTTTTCCACATGCCCCAATCTTTCCTAAGAAAGGAAGTACAGAATCATCTATTAGTGACTGATGCACTTTGATGGCTTCCTTACCCCCACTTCCTTATTTTCCCTTCCAATTGACCTTTATTATAGCTTCCTCAACCCAGTTCCCCTTCCCAGCTCTTGTACTAATAATATTTTTCTCCCAGAATAAATGAAGCATAAGAAGTCTATCCAAAAAACTGAGAGCCAAGTGTACATACTGTTTGTCATGATTCCTTATTTTGGGTTTTGCCATTTGCCTCCCTGCAACAAAGGGGGAAGCAAATGCAATTCCAGTTTGGAAAGGCATGACAGACAGTTGTGGTATGCATCAGATCAAAATAGCAGCCTTCAAATATCCTCCCAGTGGAGAGGCACGGAGCTATTAGCAACTTTGTTTTTTTGTTTGTTTTCTTTTCTTTGTTTTTTTTTTTTTTTTTTTTTTGAGACAAAGACTCTCTCTGTTGCCCACGCTGGAGTGCAGTGGCATGATCTTGGCTCACTGCAACCTCTTCTTCCCGGGTTCAAGAGATTCTCCTGCCTCAGCCTCCTGAGTAGCTGGGACTACAGACATGTACCACCTACCCAACTACTTTTTTTGTATTTTTAGTAGAGATGGGGTTTCACCGTGTTAGCCAGGATGGTCTCGATCTCCTGACCTGCCTCAGCCTCCCAAAGTGCTGGGATTACAGGCGTAAGCCACCTCGCCTGGCCTATTAGCAACTTTCTAGAGTAGCTCTCAATCAATACAAAAAAGAGCAGCCAAGAAACCCTCCACACGACCATACGAAAAATGTTATAACAAATTTTAGTTAATTAAAATAATTTAATTAAAATAATTGTGAAGCCCAAGAAGTTTTCATCAGGCTTGCAAAGACCACTGAGGGTTGCTACATGTCTAGTTTCCTTTCTCTAAACAGAAGAACATCTATAGTACTGTTTGTAAAGCTGCCTCCTCCCCAGAGCTCCCTTCCTCTGCTGTCTAGTAAAAGAACCCTTGGGTGGAAAAGCCATAAGGCAGAGAAGACAAAAATACATAAAGTGCTATTTTTCATTCTTCACAGGATGGTCTCTATAATAGCAATTCCTGGTCAATTCAAAGTATATTTTGCTTTATGAGAAGAAGCAGGGCGGTATATTAGAAATAGAAGTGGTCAATAAATCTTAATGAGTCACTGAAGAAATCAGGGATATAACCAAGACACGTTGGTGAGTCACCTCCTTTCTCTAGACAGTTTAATAACTCATAAAATGGGAGGATTAAACTAGACAATCTCTGAGGTTACTTGAATCTGTGTTTTGCAACATATATGAGAGGATGGAGCCAACTATATTATTTAAGTAGCTCCCAGAAACAAAGAAGAAAATGGGAGACTCCCAAATAAGAAAAAAGTTAAGGAAATTAAAAGAGGTAATTAATGAAAGAAATACTATATGAGGTCAGTGAACTTACAAACAAATGTTCATCCTTACTAGTGATCAAAGAAACACAAATTAAAACATAGGCTTTCGTGGTTACCTCATAGCCTGGCCAAAATGGAAAAGATGAACTTTCATAATTTGCCATCATAGTATTGTTTATAATAGCAACACATTGGAAACAACATATATGTCTCATTATGGTATATCCACTTATTGGAAACCTACCACCGATTAAAAATGATGTGAGTCTAGGGCTGGGTGTGGTGGCTCATGCCTGTAATCCTAACACTTTGAGAGGCTGAGGTGGGTGGATGACGATGTCAGAGATCAAGACCATCCTGGCTAACCCGGTGAAACCCTATCTTTGTTAAAAATTAAAAAAATTAGCCGGGCATGGTGGCATGCGCCTGTAGTCCCAGCTACTTGGGAGGCTGAGGGAGGAGAATCACTTGAACCCGGGAGGTGGAGGTTGCAGTGAGCCGAGATCGTGCCACTGCACTCCAGCCTGGATGATAGCATGAGACTGTTGGGAAAAAAAAAAAAAAGATATGAATCTAAATGCCCTAACAATGGAAATATGGCTACCATATATTAAGGAAATAAAGAGAGTTACAAAACATGTATACTATTGCTCCACTTAAGGAGAATGTGTGTATATATGTATGCATATGCACAGAAAAACTTCTGAATGGACACCTATCACAATATTAACAATGGATATCTCAAGGTGCTGAAATGATTGTACAGCAGTCTACTTTATTCTTTTCCACACTGTTGAAATATTTTACAGTGAACACATGCTACTTTTATAATCCATAAATTTCATCTCCATTTGGGAATACTACATAATTAAACAAAATGTTATAAGCATGCTGCACATAGAATAACATTACATTGAAAACGGAAATCAACCTTACTTAGGGCAGCAGATGGTAAAGGGAGCTGTTAACCTCATCTACTCACTCAGAGCCCTGGAGCCTTAGATACAACTATGAGTTGACTCTCTGTGGTCCAGATATTTCTCTTTTGTAAGTCGCTTGTATTTTCTGAGCCTCAGTCTCTCTATCTGTAAAATAGCAATGGTAATTTTCACCTTGCAAAGTACTTGCAAGAATTCAATAAAATAACACCTACAAATTGCTCAAAATGAGCCCAATAAATATTAGCTCCTGTTATTATACAAAATTAATATATTTATACTACGACAAACAGGCATTATTAAATACCTTAATTGATAGAAACCATACTGGAATAGTATCCCAATATGTCATTTTTAGTTTTTGTGTGTTAGCTTCTAAGGCTAGTAGTTAATAGGGTATACTTCATGATAGTGATGAGTGTTTGGTATGAGTGACTTTACTTCCTCAGTTTTACTTCCGAATTCTCTAATGTTCAGACTCCCTGCTATCCCCTGCCAGCTGGTCAGGTAGCATCATATGTGGAGGTCCTCACAGGAGCACAACCTTGACCTAGACACAGTCAAGGGATATAACAGAGGAATAGATGAGATGCAAACTCTGCCTTCAAGGTGCTTACAATCTAGTGAGAAAAACAAGGCAAGACTCCCCCAAACTGCAGTGTGGTAAAATGTTATGTATCTGTAACAACAACAACAACAAAAGACACTAAAAAACAAGAGAAGTTTATCTAATTCACTCTGTAGATGGAGGCTTCAGGGAAGCTGTGACTCGAGACTAATTTTTAAACAGAAATTTTCTACGAGGAAGATGGGGGAAGGGCATTCCAGGCAGAGCAGGAAACCTGCAAAGGCACTGGAGGCCCAGGACACACTGGGTGTCTTCAGGAAGAGGGTGGCATGGGGAGCATGAAAGCATGGTGACTGGCAAATGGAATGCAATGAACCTGTAGATGTGGGCTTCTCAACTGGATCTGCCATTAACTGGCCATTAGAGCTTGGGCAGGAATCCCTCCATATCCTTGAGCTGTAAAATGGAGGCAGGTGTGGGATGTAGACCTAACCTACAAAGCTCAAGTGATTATAGAACTGGGATCTCAAGGTAGGGTGAATTTCGGTGAGATTCCATATCTAAGCATTGGGGTAGAGAGAGGGGGTTAGAAAAGTGACTGGAGGGACTGAGCTGAGTCTCTTTTCCAGGGGAGGAAAAGATTCCCTCTCCAGAGAAATGCACAGGCAAGGCGATTTTAGAGTCCTCAGCGAACTCACTTTTGGTGACCTGAGAAAGGGTCAGAGAGTACGGGGAGGGTGAGTAAGATGAGTTTAAGAACAAGTGGAGAAAATATGATACCACAGGAGAATCCGGGAAAGAGCAGCCACCAGCAGAAAACTCTGGCACCCATTTCCCACCAGTAAACAGCCAACTTGGAAGCAGGCAGGGCCTTCCGTGCTGAGCTCAAAGCAAGCACGAGTAATGGGACAAAGATGTCCTGGGATGCGGGCACAGAAGAGAAGGAGGAGGGGTCCTGCCCGGCCAGCAGCTCTGAAACTGCAGCTCCATCCCACTCACCTTCCCTGACCTGTCCTCCACCCTGCAACCTAACCTCCTTCTCCCGGGTAAGTGGGGACTTCTCCTCCCCCTCCCCTGCCTGACAGCCATGGCTGGTGATCAGGGCAGAGGTTTTGCCATGGTTAGGTGATGTTTGACTGTCTAGGCCCTTGGATATTTTTCTGTAAAATGGAGATAATCTATGCCTTACCTGGCTCACAGGGTTTTGGAAAGGAGCAACAACAAAGTCATGTAAAAATGCCTCATACTCTGAGTTTGAAGTGTGATTATCATCATGTCAGACCTAATTTGTCTTAACTTTCAAGTTTCCTCTCCTGCCAAGATACATTGGAATTTAAAACGGAAAAGATCATGGTGTCTTGTTTTACTAGGCTTCCTTATCAATATGCCTTCAACATCTTAACTGGTACGATTTCACAAAACGTAAACATATTAGGAAAAATTGTAAAAGTTTATAAAATGAAAGATCTGCTAGCCCAGAGCAAGAAACCAGCCCACAGCTGAAACTGGCCTCACCCTTGTACTCCTTGGTTTTTGTTGTCTGGAAAACTCTGTACAGACCAATCTGATTGCACACAGAGTCCTGTGCTATGAAATAGCAGCCAAGGGCTCTGATGCCATCCTCACAGCCGTGTGTCTTTCTGAGCTTTGCTTTCTGTGGAAAAAAGGTTGATCTAAAAGATCTAATACACCACCATATTTGGAGCATCTATACCATCAATATTCCTTGAGCACTTCCTGTATTCCTCAAGCTGCCTGGGACTTGGGGCGAGGATGGGGGAGTAGTTACGAAAAGTGTGTGCATGATGGTCCCTACATCAAGAATACTAGGGGAGTTGAGGGAGTAAAATGCAAACATGTAGATACACAAACAGAAAGTTAGCAACCATTTTCTCCTCTCTTATTCTCATCAGATGCTTGGTGTATTCACGTATTATGATATACAAGTTCAAAAAGTAACCTATGAGGCGGGAAGGGACTGGAGGTTCAGGGGAGTGAGTCTGCATAGGCATTTTATAGAGGGAAACACTGAGGACTCCCAGGATGAAGAGAGTCCTGAGCTAGAATAAAGAACCTGGCTCTTGTGGCTCCTGCTATAAGCAGATGGTCTGGCTTAATGGAAAGCCCATGGACTGTGGAGACAGCCCCACATTAGAATTTTCCCTAATGTCTAGTGACTTTGGGTGGGACACTACATAATATTGGTATTTTGAAGATGAGCCACTGGGCTCAGGTGGGGCTGGGAGGATTTTGAAAAGAGATGGTGTGTGTGAAGTCTCTTGCATACAGTAGATAGAGGAAAAGGAGCAACATGTGCCCAGCTTCAGGACATGGGGTTAAAGCCTGCCAGGGAGGGGAAGCTCTGGCATGGTCTGTCCTACTCTCCTTTGGTCAGATATATGTCTTGGGCCTCTCATCCTGGAGCCCAGAGTATGTTACTGTACCTTCAGTGAGCCAGGGCTACCTGGAAAATACTCAACCTAAGGTGGCAGTGACACAGCTTGGCTGCTGGGGATGGTGAGAGCAGGGCAGGTGCAGAGCCTAGCTCTTTGAAAGGACACAGTTGAGCCTGGAGAACACGCTGCCTTCTTTAAGGCCTTGAGCTCATTGTTCAGCACTCATTATCTCCACCGAAGAGAGGAAAAGGAGAGAAGAGAGCAGGGCAAGCATTTTATACCCTTACTCACCATTCCTGTAAGATAAGGCTTCATCAAGGCACATTTGAATTAAGGTATATCCTCCTTGTTGTCCAAATAGCCAGCCAGTATTTACTGAGTAACAGCTGAATGCACATACTATGCTAAACGTCCAGGGAGTTTACCATGTACATGAGAGAGAAAAAAGAGTGCGTTGCATAGTCTGGCACATTGGAACTGAATCTTACCCTATTATTTACTACGTTTTGGGACACGCTACTTAACCCATATAAGCTTTAGTTTTTTTAAACTACAAAATGGGGATGATGATTCTTATCTTGCAAGATTAATATGGATACTGAAATAGAAACATAAACGTTTGGAACATAATAAGAGCTGAATTAGTGGCAGTTGTTGTTCAGTTATTACTGTTATTGTATGATACAATTAGAGGCTAGCTACAGGCTGAACTATACAGATAACTCTGAGTAGAGAAGTTGTTAATAGCAAGAACATATCAATACAGCATGAAGTAATTGCTGGGCAAACTCTCTCTGGATGATGTGTGATTTGAGTTGTGCCTTGAGATCTAGAGTGAATTTGGATTGGCAGAAGGACGAGAGAAAACATTCTGGAAGAACAGAAGGAACAAAGTCATGGAGGCAGGGATGCACTGAGCACATGTAGAAGGCAGGAAGGGGCCTGAATCTGGACTAAGGCTGTAGCACCGTGGGGAGGCAGACTCTGCATAGTGAAAGAAACGGAGACTCGCGCAGTGTCATCGAACACAGTTCGAAGTCCTGGACTGAAAGTCGCAAGAAGTCGCAAGCACTTGGAAGAAGCTATCCCAGATGGATGAATGAGATGATGAAAACAATCAGAAAGCCACATCCAGGGTAGATTGCAGCAAGGACATATGGCGTAGTAGGGCAATGAAGAGTCTGGTGTAGTGAACTAGGCAAATAATGACAAAGTCACAGGTGACAGAGATGGAGGAGCGTGAGGCTAGGTGACAGCTATAAGACCACCTTCCTCTCCCTATCACAGCTGCCAGATCAGGTATTCATGCTCCCACCTTCTTTCTCCTGGGCTTCTAGTACTTTGAGTGACTGCAAGTGCTGGGCAGCAGTGTCGGTGGCGGTGAGGTAGAAGCTTTTAACTCAGAGTCAGTCGGACACGAGCCTATAAAATACTTGAGGCAAGGATGAACCATAATCCTACTAAAAAAATCATTCATCACTTCTTTCAAAAAATAGATACGGAGTGCCTGGAACACTGGAATATTGTTCAAGGTGAATAAATATTGTTGCAGTGAATAAATGAAGGGTCTGCCTACCCTTATAGAGTAATTTCCAAGTTGAGGAGATACTAAAAACAAAGTAGTGAAGATATGCTCAATGGTGATAAGTGATTTGGAGAAAGATACAGCAGGGTGCGAGGGATAAAGGGTGCTAAGATAGGTAGGTCTTATTATTAATACTTTATATGGGCTGGTTGATATCCTTGCTGATAATGAAACTTCTAAATTGATTCCTGAAAAGATTGAGGAGACCGTGGCCTTGGGGATACCTGCAGAGAGTGTCACAGGCAGTGAGAGCAGGACTTGAGGCAACAAGGTCAAGGTGGCTGGAATGCAGGGACCCCAAGGGAAGGGTGGTGGGAGATGTACTGTGGAGATCTGGCTTCTGCGCCCACTCAACCAGAGGAGGTGGAGTGAGATGGGGTAAAGAATTTGTGTAAAGAGTCTGGCTCCTACTCTGAGTGAGATGGAGAATCACTGTAGAGATCTGAGCCAAGGACCGATATGATCCAATTCATATTTTAGATGATTCATATTCATATTTTAGATGATCCAATTCATATTTTAGATGATTGCTACCTTAAGAATCAACAGCAAGGGGTCATGTGAAATAATATACCTCATCTGTTTGAAAATCAATAAGGTATCAGGAAAATATTGGGCATTTTTTCAACATTT
Source organism: Rhinopithecus bieti (assembly GCF_001698545.2). Taxonomy (NCBI): domain Eukaryota; kingdom Metazoa; phylum Chordata; class Mammalia; order Primates; family Cercopithecidae; genus Rhinopithecus; species Rhinopithecus bieti. The sequence continues at coordinate 136,079 of NW_016810185.1, read as the reverse complement.
CCAATATGCCAGGCTTTATCCAAACACTTTTTAGAGAAGGTCTCAGTAAAAACATACGCCAAAGCTTTGAAGAGAAAGCACAGTTACTCCAGGTTACATTTGAGGAACAAGCTTAGTAGGTGTAAAAACTTACCCATAGTTGCACTGCTAGTAAGTGATAAAAGGCAGGTCTGATTCCTAAGTCTATTTCCCAACTGAAGCCTCTCCCACCACTGGTTTTGCTTTGCCTTCCAAAGTTGAAATCATCCAGATTCTTAGGAAACAAAAGTTGAATGGACCCTGATAAAAGAGGCCTCTGATAGAGGGTGTCCAATCATCAGCTAGGACTTTTTTCAAAATGCTTTGAAATTTTTGTCAGATAGTGAGAAGTGTGTACCTGGGTAGTGTTTATCTGAATAACGCAGAAGGTTGATGATTGAGCCTGGCCCAGAAGTCAGCTATCCACACTCTTCAGCTATGGTGCCATGGACAGAACACTAGGATGCTGTCTATGCTGTCTATGCTGCAGCTGACCCCCAAGATTGGGTGATGTCCTCATCAGGCAGAGGGATTATTCTTGTCTAATACAAATCAGAAAACCAGTCTGCAATGACTAAGTTTGTCATGTAGCCCTTTGAATATACTTGGCAAAGAAGATTCCTTAAGTGCAAAATAACTGTCTTGTTTTAATTTCATATTGAACAGATTGGTGTTGGCTATTTGGCAATCAGTCCAGTTGGAGAAGTTAGCTATTAGAGTAGAGTTACATCTTGCACAGGATTTCAGAAATTTAGTTATAAAACTTTTGCTTTCCTAAAGTTAAAAAGAAAAAAAAAATCTCCCAATTGTGGAAAGTAAAACTAGCATAGAAAATCCTTTGGAAAGTTTCTGCATTGGAGAACAGTGTACCATTGTTCAATAAATCCAGGACAGTTACTTTAACCCCCAGCTTTAGAGTTAAATGTACATATGATGCAAATGAACTGTTTAAATATCTACAAGTCTATGAACTGAAGGAGTTTCCAAAGGAACACAGATGTTTGGACATGTACTGACCAGGGAGACGACACCTACAAATTTTAAGGGGCATGTAACTCAATTGCTTCCTCGCCCCTTCCCTGTCCCACTTGTACCTTTGCTTGGAAAACTACGTTTCAGATTTTTGCACATCACTGCCAGCCATTGAAACAATTTCTTCTTTTTATTCTTTTAAAGACAGCATTTTAACCCTCCTCCTAGGGGGTTGAAGAGTTCTCCTCTCCATGTTTTATTTATTTTTAACGCCTTCTCATCTGCCTTGGGTCATTCTGGTAACCCTGAGTTTATCCTACTTCTCTGTAACTCAGTTTCCTTATCCATCACATGATTTTCAAGATACTTTCAAGTCATTCTAGTTTATGATCCTGATTTAAATCTCTTTAGACTCATTTTATTAGATGACCATTAAAGTGTGTCGAGAGAAAAATAAAAAGTCCCCATGATACATACATTTTGTGAGAGGAAAGGGCCATGACTTGTTTCTTTCCAATGTAAATGTTTACATCTTTAGGTCCGCGGGGTGTGTGTGTGTGTGTGTTGTGTGTGTGAACAGCTGCAGTAGGAGCCACATGAACTTGTGTGTAAAATCGTACTTTCTTCCCTGAGAAGTTCCTTTACTTTTCTCTTTTCAGGAGAATTAAGAGAAAAGAGAAAGACATCTTCCAAACCTTGGTGGAGCAACTTCTAGGCCTCCTTCGCAGGACAGGGATGACGTTTAAAATAAACATCTCCAGGCTGGAATGCAGGAACCCAGCGCTCATTTGTCCATTCTGTTCCCCCTGGGCAGCACCACATTTATATCCTGCCAGACAGATGTATCTGATGGCCTCCAGAGAAGGGCATGTCACCCCACTCTCAGAGCACTCGGTCAATGGTCCCAGTGTCCGAGGAACTTGTCAGTTGTGAAATTCATTGTGTGCCCTGACTCTCCTTTGCCACATTATTAACCAGTGTTGCCTTGCTCATTCCCCAGTGGACTTGCAGAACAGATGGCTATTATCTTCTGCAGGGCGGAGCATGGGGAAGCAGACAAATCTTTAGACGAAGCTAGTCAGTTACTTCCTTCCATCCATCATCACTCCTCTTAATAACCCCCTCCATCCCCATCCCATATCCACACCACATAAATTCCCATTAAAATACTAGATAGAATACACGATGAAATAAAACACAGAGCCTGTTAAATCTCTTTAAGGCCTCCTGCCGCCAAGCCTTTTGCCTGGGGCAAATGGGCCTTGGTTATCATTGTTTCTAATCTAAGTCTGATTTCCTGTGAGACAACAGGTGACTGTGTAGTTAAGACCAGCAAAGTGCCAGGTAGATGGCAGCAGCAATTATGTGCATGAATTCATAAGCAGGGTTCACACGAGAACAAAAAATTATCTCACTGTGACAGCCCTCAAAGCCATCCCGGTAGATTCATCTAGACTGTTCTGATGAATAATTTTCTCTTGAGGTCACATGACCCCCAAAGCCTCTAGGGTCCTAAAATATCAGCATGTAAAGGACAAACATTGGTGTAACTCAAGTGAAATATATATGCAAATAGGCAAAGTGAATTATTTACATTTTGTCGAAGTCAACGGTATAGGTTTTGATGCGATGAAGCAGTAAAGGAGGAGTATTATGATACATTTAGACAGGGAAGAACAGGGAGAAATTATTACCTTTTTTTGTTCTTATTAGTCTAGGAAAAAGACTTCATGGAAAAGGGTTCTTCTTACAAACTTCTGAAAAAAATGAAAGAGGCCAGACCCTTGAAGAAAAAGGTAGGATAGCTATTTCTCAGGGATGGTATTCTGCCCGGGAAAAGTTTAGGGAGGGGCAAGGAGTGGTAATTTAGTTGGAGAACTGAGCAGAGGAGCCTGAAAAGAACAAGAGAAGAAGAGACCAGGAGAATGACGAGGAGTGAGTTTATTCAGGGTTGTGTAGGAGTGAAACTTTGTTAGTTCTACTTGAAGTTTTCAAAGCAAAGGCTGAGTAAGAGAACCAGATCACCTGCAGGCCAGTTTCCCATTCAACTCCCACCTCTTATCTTTCGAAGTCTAAAGCAGATTGCAAGAACTTTGAGGTAAAGGAGTGCTAGAAGCTTATTTTCTAGCCTCCCGATAAATGTTTCCATCACCTGTACAGTAGCCCTACCACAAGGCTGTCCTGGTTCAACCCAAACATCATCATTTCAGGAGCTATCGTTAGCTTCCAGCCTACCGCTCCACAGAAAGATGGCCCTATACATTTGAAGACTTCCTTTACTTCTTCCAAACCTGGGCCACTCTGGATTTGGCCCTCAGTTTCAGAGATAATAACCCGGTGAGAAAGTACCCCCTGGTTTCCTTAGTGCTAGGAAGCAATGCCACAGCTTCGCCTTTCCTGCTCTATTCCAAGTCAACGTGCTGGCAATGTAGGGAAGATTCTCCAGGTGTCTGCCTCATTGACAGAGGCGTACTGACTGTAGTTGTTATTACTCCCTCACTTTTGAAAGATATTTTTACTTAATATTGAATTCCAGGCTGATGTTTATTTTCTTTTGGCATTTAAAAATACTATTCCATCGGCTGTTAAGTATTTCCCAATGCCCATGACGTAAGAAGATGAAAAAGATATGTTTGGATTCTCAGCATATTTCAAAATGCATTTATTTTTAAAGTGAAGATAAGTTAAAGACTTTAATATTTTCCAAAGGAAATGGTTTTCTTGAAGTAATAGGACAACTTTTTATACTCTTAATGTTAAAGGAAGAGAAGAAAAAAATCACTTACAAAACCTTGCAGTCCTATCTCACCTTGGTACCTGGGCTCTCAAAACTCTTCCTCCCCTTTAGCCGGGGTTCACACCTTTCTCATAGGACTGAAATACCTTGTGACCTCAGTCCACAGGCAAGCTGATGGGTGTGAGGATCTCAGCTGTGCGCGGTTCGTGTGAGTGCTGGACATGTACCCTGGAGCCTCTGTGTGCTCTGGAAGAAGGAGAGAGAGTCACTCTAGGGTTGCCTCAGAGTCTGGGAAAGGTCAGAAGCAGTGGTTGGTGAGCAGAACAGCTCCTGGAGGTGGAAGCTGTTAGCGATGGAAAAAGGTCATTCTCAGCATACATAATTCAGAAGGTCTGAGCAGAACTTCCCCTTTGTCTAACCAACCCTTGTAGCAAGCTCAACCTAGACAGATGGCTAGGTCTCTAGATCCTCAAACTATTCAAAAAGAGAACTCCAATATTCTAATATGATACATTTTAGCAGTAAGTGCTGTTTATTTTTTACTGCAAGATAATTTTTACCATTTAATCTAATTCCTTCTTGATTTATCCATTATTGATGACAAGGTTATATCTTTCAGACAGCGATAAGTTGGAGAAATGGCTAAGAGGGTGAATTCTAGCCAGTGTCTCACTCTAGACATTTAGCACAGTGTCCTATATTCAAGTTAATGTTCCCCAGTCCTCCTCTGCTACATACACATATACCTCAAGCTCCTAGTGAGAGCCGATTCTTTCTATTATCCACAGAAAAAGCCTGGAGGCCCAAGAGCGGGAGTCCTAGGCTGCCTGGAAGAGTCTGTAAGGAGGCCCAGTTCTGCTGCTCAAAAGTGAGAGTCTCTTCAATGAGTAAAACTTCTGAGTTGCATCCTGGCATGAAGTTAAAGGAGAAAAGACACAGGGCTATCCCCAAGCCAGGACGCATATACCCACAAGGGAATACTAAAAACTGGCCACTGCACTATCCCCCTTCCTGGGCCTGCAGACAAATCCAGGCTGACTTGAGTCTCAGGAAGACATAGTGACATAAAGGATTAAAAGAAATTATCTCTAGGAATGAATTACACCATCAAGGGTAAGAATGAGATTGTGGACCATTCAATACTGTGACAAACAACCTAGCTACTGGGGAGGCTGCGGTGGGAGGATCACTTGAGCCTCAAACACTTGAGGTGTTTGAGGTTATAGTGAGCTATGACTGTGCCACTGCACTCCAGCCTGAGAAACTGAGCCAGACCCTGTCTCATAATAATAATAATGTGACAAACAATTATATGGATATTTTTAACATTTCCACCGTATTTCACAACTGGAGCAGTAAATTAGTTGGATTGATTTTACAGGTTTTACTGCAACCATTTTGGGTAAGATGTTCTGACTGGCCCTTTCTCTCTGGGCTCAGCTGTGTGACTTGCTTTGGCCAACGGGGCTTAGCAAACAAGGCACAAGCAGAATCTTAAGAAGCACTTGCACTTGTGAATTGCTATTTGCTTTCTTGCCATTCTTGTTTCTTTGCCATAAATGCGAGATATGCCTGAGCTAACTTGCTGTAGGAATGTGAGAGACATAGAGGGAGGCCAAGTTTCCGCAGCTAAGACCATCCTAGACTAGTCAGTCCACTTCTGTTCTGCAGCTGATAGCAAATTCATGAGTGAGCCCAAACAAGCTTAGCTGAGTCTGCATCAGATAAATAGAACTGCCTATCCAACATGTAGACCCATGATACATAGGAAATGTTTTTTGTTTCAAGTGATTGGGTTTTGCCATGGTTTGTTACATAGCAATTGCTAACTGATACAACTGCTTCTGATGAGATAATATTGAAGAGAAATATTGGGAGAGTAAGCACATAAGCTAACAAGAGAGCTATCACAGTGTCTCTGTGAGATGCTGGAGTACTAGAGAACATATCTTCTCTCCTTGCTTCCCTCCTGCCAGTCCTCCTATCCTATACAGCATGTTTATTGAAGTCAATCTGTGTATGTTTTTGTTTATGCCTGTTGAAAGGTGATCACGGGCAGAGGTGTGGTGTGTATTCAAGTATGTGCACTTGCATATATGCTGTGGGCTCAACTGGGAAGAATCTGAAATTGGATTTTAGAATTTAGCCTGGACTGTCGGCTCTCTTTTATCTTATTCTTGAGTTTATGAGCCTTACGCCCCATTTCAGATAAATCAGCAGGTATTTGGCACATTTCCTAATCACAGGGATGAAAGCTAGGAAAGTCAGTGGCAGGCTTTTGTAAAAGACATCAAATGGGTTAGGAAGTAGGATGATTGGGGGAAAGAGGAAGAAGAACAGGGTAAAGATAACAAAGAAAAGTTTATATTTCTGCTATCTGGAGAATCAAAGATTTTTCTAGCAATCTCTAAGCGGAATGTATTTGTTGATTTGCCAAACAAAGCTCTTCACAGATTAAAGCACTAGCTGGATGGTGACACAGAAGTTATCCCAACCATCCTTTGGATGCAAGGCATGCTTTTGTTAACATCCTGGAGATACTGATGAGAAACACACCCCTCTTGGCCTCATATTTCCCCCACTACATCCAGAGCCCAGAGTCAGTGTGGTAGATGACCAAAATGACCATAATTCTTTGCTGCTGACTCCAATCAAATGGTCGGGCCTATTCTCCACTGCCTTTAAATCAGGATTGTCCAAGTGACTCACTTTCACCAGTGGGACATGAGCAAATGTGACAAAAGTAGAGACTTGGAAAGAACTTCCATATTGGAACTTGTTCTCTTGCTACTCTTGGAACCTGGAGCCACCATATGAACAAGTCTGAGTTATCCTGTTAAAAGGTGAGAGACAAGTAACACAGTTTCCCTCGTTTTTCTAATCAATAACCATCCAAACTCAGAAGCAGATCTACTTAGTTGATCAACTGCTGGTTGAAAACCAAGAGTGAACCAACTTAGATCAACAGAATACCTAGCTGAGCTTAACCTAAAGTGCTGAACCACAACTGAGTTAAACAAGTGTTATTGTTTCATGTCATGCAATTTGGGGATAAAATGTTAACTGATTTGGCTTACAGCAGAGTTTTCCTAAGACAATAGATTTTCACAAAAAATTAAACTAAAAGACAGAATTTAATTTTGAACTATAGACTAATATTTATTTGAACTCAATCTGATTTCCTTTAGTGTCCCTCAGATAACATTTAGAAAAGGTTAAGCACTAGAGACTATTTATAAATACCTTTGGGAAATGTTCCCTCTTTGGAATTATTCCCATCACAGATGATACATACCTGAAATATTTATAATCAGGTTATGTGTTATATAATAGCTACTGGTCAATGAGCTACATAGACAGTGAGGAGCTGCTATGACTCCTGAGGTTAACCATCAGGGAATGATTATTATGTTCCAAACACTTCACACAAGTTACATGCAATTATTATTATCATTATTTTACATATAAGAACACTGAGGATAAAGAAGTTGAGTGATAGTAGTGAAATGCTGAATCCAACATCAGAGGACTTTCTGCTATACCATAGTGCTTCCTTATGTCCTAAACCAAAGAAAAAAAAAAGGCCAGGCATGGTGGCTCACACCTGTAATTTCAGCACTTTGGGAGGCCAAGGTGAGCAAATCACGAGGTCAAGAGATCGAGAGCATCCTGGCTAACATGGTGAAACCCCGTCTCTACTAAAAATACAAAAGTTAGCTGGGCATGGTGATGCTCACCTGTAGTCCCAGCTACTTGGGAGGCTGAGGCAAGAGAATCGCTTGAACCCAGAAGGTGGAGGTTGCAGTGAGCTGAGGTCATGCCACTGCACTCCAGCCTGGGTGACAGAGAGGGACTCCGTTTCAGAAAAAAAAAAAAAGAATTTAGTATGCCAAACTGAGGTATGATTGCACCAGATAGAAAAAACAGTGATTTAGTAAACTCATTCAGTGTGATATGCATAATAAATTAAGACAAAGGAATCCTCCATTCAGTAGGAGAACAAAAATAAATGAAATAAATAATGAACAAACAAAAAAAGCTAATACAGCAAAAAATTTATTTTTTGAAGATATTGATAAAATAATAAATGTCTGGCAAAACAGAAGAAGAAAGACAGAGAAACACAAATTACTAATATCAAGAATGGAAGAAAAGATATCATACAGATGTTTCAGATATTAAAAGGACAATAAGAATACTATGAAAAAATTTATTCCAGTAAACAAATGTACAAATTTCTTTAAAAATACAGCTTGCTAAAATTGACAACAAAATAGAAAATTTTAATAACTCTTTGTCTATTAAAAAAATTAAATTCACAATACAAAATCTTTCCACAAAGAACACCCTAGCCCCAGATGGTTTTACTGGTGAATTCTATCAAACAATTAAATAAGAAATGATATCAATCACATGGAAACTATTTTAGAAAATAGAAAAGAAGGAAACACTCCTCAATTTGTGTTATGAAGGCAGTGTAACTCTAATAACAAGCTATCAAAAATTCCAAAGACCTTGTAAGAAAAGAAAGTTACTAACCAGTATCTCCTCAAACCATAGACACAAAAATTCTTAAAAATAAATTAGTGGCTGGGTGTGGTGGCTCACGTCTGTAATCCCAGCACTTTGGGAGGCATAGGCGGGTGGATCACGAGGTCAAGAGATCAAGACCATCCTGGCCAACATGGTGAAACCCTGCCTCTATTTAAAAAACAAAAATTAGCTGGGCATGGTGTCACGTGCTTGTAGTCCCAGCTACTAAGGAGGCTGAGGCAGGAGAATTGCTTGAACCCACGAGGCAGAGGTTGCAGTGAGCCGAGATTCAGCCATTGTACTCCAGCCTGGGCAACAGAGCAATATTCATCTCAAAATAAATAAAAATAAATAAATAAATAAATTAGAAAATCAAATTAATCTGTATATTAAAAGACCAAGTAAGGTTTATCCTAGAAATGCAACCTAGGATATCTAGGAATGCAAGATTGCATTCCTACCATAACTTAACTAATAAAAAAGAACCCAAGTATATAATCATCTCAATAGATGGAAAGAAAAGACATTTGAAAAAAATTATCACTCATTTATGATTATTTTAAAAACACTGAGAAAACTAGTAGAGGCAATTTCCTCAGACTGAGAAAAGCAACCCCCTCTGCCAAATCCAACTAAGCAAAATCAAAACTCTACCATTAATACCATATCAATTATTAAATATTATACACCTTCTCCCTAAGATTGAGAACTAATAAAAAATATTTGCTATAGCCATGTTTATTCAACATCGTATTAGAGGTCCTAGCCAGTGCAATAAGGCAAGACAAAATGTTAACACTATACAGATGGAAAAGTAAAAAGTAAAATTGTCTTTATTTGTAGATGACAGAATTGTTTACATAAAAAACCCTAAGTAATCTATAAAACAACTACTGGAACTAACAAGTAAATTTAGCAGGTTTTCAGGAGGTGTGACCAATACAAAAAAAAAAAAAATCAATTACAATGGAAATAAAATTTAAAATGTAATTTAAAATACTTTTTCAGCAGCATATAAAAGCATAAAGAATTTGGAGATAAGCTTGACAAAAGGCATGTAAGAATACTACAGTAGAAACTGTATAATAAGGGTGAGAAAAATTTATGGAGAACTAAATAGAAAGATACGCTGTGTTCATGGATTGAAAGATTTAACATTGTTTGATGTCAATTCTTCCCAAATTACCTATAGATTAAAATTCCCTTTGTCTTTTCAAGAAAGTGATGGTAAATTCTAAAAAATATATAAACATACAAATAATCTGGACCAAAAATTCTTGAAATAAACAAAACAAAGTTAGGTAGCTCAAATAACCTTATCCCAAGATTTACTACATAGCCTTGGTAATTTATCTAATGTAATGTTGGTATCAAGGATAGAATATCAGATTAACAAAACTGATTATTGAGATTCCAGAAATAAAGACCAACAAACATACGTAATTGACATTAACATAAAATATCAGGAAAAAAAGTGAAGAATGCATGGTATTTTTTAGAAGAGTACTGAAACAAATATATATATCCATATATTTTATATATATATAAAATATATATGGAAAACAATAAGCCTTTACCCCTACTTCACAACATATATAAAATTATTTGAGCTAGATCATAGACCTAAATGTAAATCCATAAACTATAAAGCTTCTAGCAGGAAGTACAGTAGAACTATCTTTGGTATTTTAAGGTAGGAAATTATTTTTTAGATGGAATACAAAAATATCTAAATATAAAACAAATTAATCAATTGGAATTCATAAAGCACCACCAAAAAAACATAAAAAACAAAAATCCTTCACACTTGATCATTAAGAAAATAAATGTGAAAGAAAATATTTGCAGTACATATATCTGTCAAAAGACTGTCATGCAGAATATATAAAGAATATTACAACAAATAGAAGTGCACACTGCCCAATTAAAAAAATGGACAAACAAAATCAAACAGACCAAAATAAAACTGATTAACAACACCAGATATTGGTGGAGCAATTGCAGAATTCATGCATTGCTTCTGAGAAGGTAAAATAGTACAATCACTTGAAAAAATGCCTGCACATTCCTTATTAAATAAACTATACAGAGAGTGATGTCAGTGACATGACAAGGGAAGGACCTCTGATAATTTTCCCTTTCATAAAAGCAATTTTTAAAACCTACAAAAAAAAGGTTAGAATCAATTTTTTTAACTCTGGAAATTAAAAGTTTGCATCAATCAGGGAAGATTTAGTCAAGAAAAACACTGGTTCTTGGTAAGAACAGTGAATTTTTGGTGTTTTAATTTACTCTAATTCTTATCTCTCCCACTCTATGAAAGCCTTGAAAATCAACACCTTGCTTTCTGAGTAAAAAAATCAGCAGCCTGGAGGCCACCAGAGGGCGCAGAAGAGGGTTGGCATTTTTTCAAAACCTAATTCTCAGAGATTATCATTATTTGTCCTGTTTGGTGATTCTCTGGAAGATTCCACTTGCAAAACTGAGAGTATTTGAACTGACTTGGCACTGGCCCAGTATAAAAAGCTTTTCCTTTTAGGGGTGTTTGTTGAAAACAATTATGGACAATTATTTATTTCTGAGGCTGCCCAAGACAGTGGATAACAGTTGGGGCAAACAGTAGGCTAAGAACAACAACAACAACAAAACTTTAAAACTAAAAGGGAAAGGTGGGAATAAGTTTACTTGGGGGCTTTGAAAATTTCTGACCAATTTTTTGGAATCTAGAAACTCACATGCATGTATAGGACTATGGATATGCTCAAAGCTGTGTGCATGTTCAGGAACGACCTGAGAAGACCCTAAACTCTCACCTCTAGCTAGTCTTAAGATTCTGGAAAGCAGGAAGTGAAGGTAATGCAGAACTGTAAGCTGCCTGGCTGAGTGTTTCAGGGATATCCAAACATGCACACAGCTGGAAAACACTGAAAAGCTTATTGCTACCTAGCATTTAAAGAAATGTCTGTCAAATCATTAGCTGACAGCTAAGATAACAGAGCAGAGACTTTAGTGGTCACACACAGTAAGAACACAGGTCTTACAGAGTTAGTTTACAAAAGTCACTGAAGAAATAAAAAACAGTGACACGAGCAAAAATAACAAATCCTGGTGACAAGTATCTGATTTTCAGAATTTCCAAATTATATTATTTAAAATATTTAATTTTCAACAAAAAATTTATGAAGCATGCAAAGAAATGAGAAAATATTGTTCATACACAGAAAGAAAGCAATTAATAAAACTGTTCCAAAAGAAACCCAGATATTACTAGAAAAGACTTTTATTCAACTATTTGAAATGTGTTTTTTAAAAAACTAAAAAAAAGTCTAAAACCCAGAGGATGTCTCGCTAAATAGAGAATATCAATAAAAGACAGAAATATTTAAAAGAACCAAATAAAAATTCTGAGGTTGAAAAACATAATAACTGAAAGAAGAATTTCACTATAGGATCTAAACATAACATTTGAGCAGGCAGAGGATGGACTCAGCAAATTTAAAGAAAGGTCAACTGAGATTATCCAGTCTGTGAAACAGAAACAAAAAAAGAAAAAAATAAAGAAAATGTAGCAGAACCTCAAAGATCTGTGGGGCACCAGTAACAACTATACATAATGGAAACTCCAGGAGGAACAGAGGAAGAAAAGGGAAAAAACATTGAAAAAATAATGGCCAAAGTATCTAAATTTAATAAAAACCATTGCTGTAAACATTCAGAAAGCTTAACAAACTCCAAGCTAGATAAAACAAGAAAGATCTATACCTAGACATGTAATTAAATGATTAAAAGGCAAAGTCAATAGAAAGGGAGAAGTGGTTCATCTTGTAAAAGTGACCTTCAATGTAATTATTGACTGGTTTCTCATCAGAAATTATAAAGGCCAGAATACAATAGGATGACATGTTGACATGTTCAAAGTACTAAAAGTTAAAAAAAAAAGCCAACCAAAAATTATATATTCAGCAAAACATTTATTCAAAAATAAAGGCAAAATCAGGAGACTCAAAATAAACAAAAACTGAGAGAATTCATTGCTAGGAGAACTGTCCTGCAAGATATATTCAAGTGGGTCCTTTAGGCTAAAATAACAGAGCAGTACAAAGTAACTTGAATCCACATAAATAAATTAAGGGCACAGAAAAAGACAACTAATAGGTAAATACAAAAGACAGTGTAAATGTATTTTTTTGTGTATAATGCTTTTGTTTTTCTATCTGATTTAAAAGACAACTGCACAAACCAATAGTTACACACCTGTGTTGATTGGCACACAATGTGTAAGATTTAATTTGTATAAATATAACAGCACAAGAAAAGGTGGGCAGAACAAGGCTACATAGGAACAAAGTTTTTATATACCACTGAAATTAGGATGACATTGATCTGAACTATATTGTTACTAATTAATAACATTAATAAATAATAATTATTATTATTTTTGAGACAGAGTCTCGCTCTGTCACCCAGGCTGGAGCGCAATGGCATGATCTCTGCTCACTGCAACCTCTGCCTCCCAGGTTGAGACCATTCTCCTGCCTCAGCCTCCTGAGTAACTGGGACTGCAGTTACCTGCCACCATGCCTGCTAATTTCTGTATTTTTAGTAGAGACAGGGTTTCACCATGTTGACCAGGCTGGTCTTGAACTCCTGACCTCAGGTGATCCACCTGCCTCAGCCTCTCAAAGTGCTGGGATTACCGGTGTGAGCCACCACACCTGGTCAATAAATAATAATTATTTATTGTAATCCCCAAAGCAAACACAAAGAAAATAACTCAAAAATATATAATAAAAGGAATGACAAGGAAAAAATTAAATTAGTACACTAGAAAATACATGTATAACACACAGAGACACAAAACAATAATGGAGGAATAGAAGAAGGTTAAAGACATAGATATAGAAAATATGTAAAACATGTAGCAAAATGTCAGTCATAAATTCTACCTTATCAGTAATTAAATTAATTGTAAATAGATTAAACACTCCAGAAAAAAGATAAAGATGAGCAGACGAATTTTTAAAAAATGATTAAACTGTATGTTGTCTTTAAGAGACAAATTTTAGATTCAAATACACAAATTGGTTAACAGTAAAGGAAAGGAAAAAGATATAATATGCAAATAGTGCCTGAAAGAAAACTTAAGTGGTGAAGCTAATATCACACAAAATAGACTTAAAGGTAAAAATTGTTCCTGATGACACAAAGGATATTTTATAGTAAGAAAAGCATCAGAAGTCCTAATCAGAGCAATCAGGCAAGATAAAGAAATAAAAGACATTCCAAACAGGAAAATAAGAAGTCAAACTATCTGTCTTTGCTGACAGTATAATTCCATACCTAGAAAACCCTAAAGACTCTACCAAAAGGTTCCTGGAATTGATAAACAATTTCAGTAAAGTTTCAGAATACAAAATTATGTACAAAACTCAGTAATATTTCTATACATCAATAACGTTCAGGCTGAGAGCCAAATCAAGAACTCAATTCCATTTACAACAGCCACAAAAAAATGAAATAAAATACCTAGGAATAAATATAACCAAGGAGGTAAAAGATCTCTACAAGGAGAACTACAAAAGACTGCTGGAAGAAATCATAGATGACACAAACAAATGGAAAAACATTCCATGCTCATGGATTGGAAGAATCAATATTGTTAAAATGGCTATACTGCCCAAAGCAGTGTATAGATTCAATGCCATTCTTGTCAAACAGCCAATGTTATTTTTCACAGAATTGGAACAAACTATTCTAAAATGTATATGGAGCCAAAAAAGAGCCAGAATAGTCAAAGAGTTCCTATGCAGAAAGAGCAAAGTTAGAGGCATCATATTACCTGACTTCAAACTATACTATAATGCTACAGTGTCCAAAACAACATGGCATTGGTCCAGAAACAGACACATAGACCAATGGAGCATGATAGAAAACCCAAAAATAAAGCCACACACCTACAACCACCTGATCTTCAACAAACCTGACAAAAATAAGCAATGAAGAAAGGAGTCCCTATTTAATAAATGGTACTGGGATAGTTAGCTAACCATATAAAGAAGAATGAAACTCAACTTCTGTCTGTCACCATATACAAAAATTAGTTTAAGATGGATTAAAGATTTAAATGTAAGACCTCAAACAACAAGAATCCCAGAAGAAAACATACAAAACACCATTCTGGACGTCGACCTTGGCAAAGAATGTATGATGAAGCCCTCAAAAGCAATTGCCATAAAAACAAAATCAGGCCAGGTGCAGTGGCTCATGCCTGTAATGCCAGCATTTTGGGAGGCCAAGGTGGGCAGATCATGAGGTCAAGAGTTTGAGACCAGCCTGGCCAATATGGTGAAACCCTGTCTCCACTAAAAATACAAAAATTAGCCGGGTGTGGTGGCATGCCCCTGTAGTCCCAGCTACTCCAAGGCAGAAGAATTGCTTGAACCCGGGAGGCAGAGGTTGCAGTGAACCAAGATCGTGCCACTGTACTGCAGCCTGGGTGACAGAGTGAGACTGTGTCTCAAAAAAAAAAAAAAAAACATTGACAAGTGAGACCTAATTACACTAAAGAGCTTGTGCACAGCAAAAGAAACTATCAGTGAAGTAAGCAGACAACCTATAGAATGCAAGAAAATATTCACAAACTATACATCTAACAAAGGTCTAATATACAGAATCTATAAGGAACTTCAGCAATTCCACAAACAAAAAACAAATAACCCCATTTAAAAGTGAGCAAAATACATGAACAGACACTTTTCAAAAGAAGACATACAAGCAGCCAACAAAAATATAAAAAATGCTCATCTTCACTAATTATGAGAGAAATAAAAATAAAAACCACAGTGAGATACCATCTCACACCAGTCAGAATGGCAATTACTAAAAAGTCAAACAACAACAACAACAACAACAGATGCTAGTGAGGCTGCAGAGAAAAGGGAATGCTTATACACCATTGGTGGGAATGTAAATTAGTTTAGTCACTGTAAAAAGCAGTTTGCAGATTTCTCAAAGAACTTAAAAAACTACCATTCAACGCAGCAATCCGATTACTGGGTATATATCCAAAAGAAAACAAATTGTTCCACCAAAAAGACACATGCAGCCATGTGTTCATTGCAGCACTATTCACAATAGCAAAGACATGGAATCAATCTGGGTGTCTATCAGTGGTGGACTGGATAATGAAAATGTGGTGCATATACACCACGGAATACTGTACAACCGTAAGGGAAGCCATTAAGGGAATGGCAAAACTGCAATTACTTTAGCACCAACCTATATTAAGAGATGCAGAAAATTATTTAACAAAATCCAACACATAAACTAATAGAAGAAAAGTTACCCTGACCGAGGACATCTACAAGAACTCAGTGCTAACATCATATTTAGTGAAACACTGAAGTCTTCCCTTCTCAGATGAGTAACAAGACAAGGATGTCTCCTTTTGCTGTTTACCATTGTACTGTAGGTTCCAGACAAAGAAGTTAGGCAGAAAAAAAGAAGACATTCATATTGGAAAGGAACAAATAAAACAATGTGTATTTGGAGATCATATAATCTTGTATCTAGAAAATTCTAAGGAATTCACACATGAATGCACACACATATACACTAAAACAATTAGATATAATTAATGAATTCAAACAGGATATAAGATCAATATACAAGAATCAATTGCATTCCCATACAGTAACACTAAATAACCTGAAAATTAAATTAAATTAAAAATGCAATTAATGATAGCATCAAAAAAATTCTTAAGAATGGTAAATAACGAAATTAAGGCAGAAATCAAGAAGTTCTTTGAAACCAATGAGAACAAAGAGACAGCATACCAGAATCTCAGGGACATGGCTAAAGCCATGTTAAGAAGGAAATTTATAGTACTGAATGCCTACATCAGAAAGCTAGAGAGATCCCAAATTGACACCCCAACAGCACTATTAAAAGAACTAGAGAAGCAAGAGCAAACAAATCCAAAAGCTGGCAGAAGGCAAGAAATAAGTAAGATCAGAGCAGAACTGAAGGAGATAGAGACACGAAAAACCCTTCAAAAAAACCAATGAATCCAGGAGGTGTTTTTTTAAAAAAATTAACAAAATAGATAGACCGCTAGCTAGACCAACAAAGAAGAAAAGAGAGAAGAATCAAATAGGCAATAGACAATAAAAAATGATAAAGGAGATATCACCACTGACCCCATAGAAATACAAACTACCATCAGAGAATACTATAAACACCTCTACACAAATTAGCTAGAAAATCTAGAAGAAATGGATAAATTCCTGGACACATACGCCCTCCCAAGACTAAACCAGGAAGAAGTCAAATCCCTGAATAGATCAATGACAAGTTCTGAAATTGAGGCAGCAATTAATAGCCTACCAACCAAAAAAAGCCCAGGACCAGACGGATTCACAGCCAAATTCTACCAGAGGTACAAAGAGGAGCTGGTACCATCCTTCTGAAACTATTCCAAACAACGGAAAAGAAGGGACTCTTCNCCTGAATAGATCAATGACAAGTTCTGAAATTGAGGCAGCAATTAATAGCCTACCAACCAAAAAAAGCCCAGGACCAGACGGATTCACAGCCAAATTCTACCAGAGGTACAAAGAGGAGCTGGTACCATCCTTCTGAAACTATTCCAAACAACTGAAAAGAAGGGACTCTTCCCTAACTCATTTTATGAGGCCAGCATCATCCTGATACCAAAACCTGGCAGAGACACAAGAATAAAAGGAAAACTTAGAGCCAATATCCCTGATGAACATTGATGGAAAATTCCTCAATAAAATACTGGCAAACTGAATCCAGCAGCACATCAAAAAGCTTATTCACCACAATCAAGCCAGCTTCATTTGGCTTCATTCATACAAGGCTGGTTCAACATACACAAATCAATAAACATAATCCATCACATAAACAGAACCAATGACAAAAACCACATGATTATCTCAATAGATGCAGAAAAGACCTTCAACAAAACTCAACACCCCTTCATGCTAAAAACTCTCAATAAACTAGGTATTGATGGAACATGTTTCAAAATAATGAGAGCTATTTATGACAAACCCACAGCCAATATCAGACTGAAAGGCTGAAAGCTGACATCATTCCCTTTGAAAACTGACACAAGACAAGGATGCCTTCTCTCACCATAGTATTGGAAGTTGAACATAATATTGGAAGTTCTCACCAGGAAAATCAGGCAAGAGAAAGAAATAAAGAGTATTCAAATAGGAAGAGAGGAAGTAAAATTGTCTCTGTTTGCAGATGACATGATTCTATATTTAGAAAACCCCATCATCTCAGCCTCAGAACTCCTTAAGCTGGTAAGCACCTTCAGTAAAGTCTCAGGATATGAAATCAATGTGCAAAAGTCACAAGCATTCCTATACATCGGCAATAGACAGGCAGAGAGCCAAATCATGAATGAATTCCCTTTCACAATTGCTACAAAGGGAATAAAATACCTAGGAATACAGTCAACAAGGGAATTGAAGGACCTCTTCAAAGAGAACTACACACCGCTGCTCAAGGAAGTAAGAGAAGACATAAACAAATGGAAAAACATTCTATCCTCATGGATAGGAAGAATAAATACCATGAAAATGGCCATACTCTCCAAAGTAATTTATAGTTTCCATGCTATTCCCATCAAACTACCATTGACATTCTTCAAAGAATTAGGAAAAAACTACTTAAAATTTCATATGGAACCAAAAAAGAGCCTGTACAGCCAAGACAATCCTAAGCAAACAACAACAACAACAACAAACAAATGAACAAAAAAGAAAAACAGAGCTGGAAGCATCATGCTACCTGACTTAAAACTATACTACAAGGCTATGGTAACCAAAACAGCATTATACTGGTACCAAAACAGACATACAGACCAATGGAAAAAAACGGTGACCTCAGAAATTACACCACACATCTACAACTATCTGATCTTCAGCAAAATGACAAAACAAGCAATAGGAAAAGGATTCCCTATTTAACAAACAGTGCTGGGAAAACTGGCTAACCATATGCAGGAAATGGAAACTGGATCCCTTCCTTACACCTTATACAAAAATTAACTTAGGATGGATCAAAGACTTAATTGTGAAACCACAAACCATAAAAACCCTAGAAAAAAACCTAGGCAATACCATTCATGACATAGGCATGGGCAAAGATTTCATGACAAAAACACCACAAGCAATTGTAACAAAAGCTAAAATTGACAAATGGGATCTAATTAAACTAAAGAGGCTCTGCACAGCAAAACAAACAAACAAAAACAAAAACAAACAAAAAACTATCATCAGAGAGAACAGGTAACCTACAGAATGGGAGAAAATTTTTGCAATCTACACATCTGTCAACAGTCTAATATCCAGAATCTATAAGGAACTTAAACAAATTTACAAGAGAAAAGCAAACAACCTCATCAAAAAGTGGGCAAAGGATATGAACAGACACTTCTCAAAAGAAGACATTTACATGGCCAACAAACATATGAAAAAAAGCTCAACATCACTGATCATTAAAGAAATGCAAATCAAAACCACAATGAGATACCATCTCACACCAGTCAGAATGGCAATTATTGGAAAGTCCAAAAACAATAGATGCTGGTGAGGCTGTGCAGAAATAGGAACACTTTTATTCTGTTGGTGGGAATGTAAATTAGTTCAACCATTGTGGAAGACAGTGTGGGGATTCCTCAAGGATCTAGAACCAGAAATACTGTTTGACCCAGCAATCCCTTTACTGGATATATACAAATAATTATAAATCATTCTACTATAAAGACATATGCACAAGTATGTTTATTGCAGCACTATTTACAAGCAAAGACATGGAACCAACCCAAATGCCCATCAATGATAGACTGGATAAAGAAAATGTGGTACATATACACCATAGAATACTATGCAGCCATAAAAAGGAATGAGATCATGTCCTTTGTAGGGACATGGATGAAGCTGGAAGCCATCATCCCCAGCAACTAACACAGGAACAGAAAATAAAACACCACATGTTCTCACTCATAAGTGGGAGATGAACAATGAGAACACACGGACACAGGGAGGGGAACAACACACAATGGGGTCTGTCGGGGGCTGCGGAGAGGGGAGGGAGAGCATCAGGACAAATAATTAATGCATGTGGGGCTTAAAACCTAAATGACGGTTGACAGGTGAAGCAAACCACCATGCCACACATATACGTATGTAGTAAACTTGCACGTTCAGCACATGTATTCCAGAACTTAACACAAAATTTGAGAAAAAACAAAATTCTTAAGAATAAATTTAACAAAAATGTGCAAGGCTTTTACACTGAAAAAAAAAAAAAAAAAAAAAAAAACCCCTATAAAACTACTTAAATTAAAGAAGAACTAAATAAATGCAAAGACATCTATGCTTGTGAAATGGAAGATGTAATATTATTAGGATGGCAATATTCCCCAAACTGATCTAAAGATTTGATGTAATCCCTATCAAAATCCCAACTGTCTTTTTGCTGAAATTGATAAGTTGATACTAAATTCATATGGAAATACAAGGACTCAGAATGGCCAAAACAATCCTGAAAAAGAATAAAGTTGAGGGACTGATTAATTTCAAAAATTAGTACAAAGCTACACTAATCAAGACTGTGTGGTATTGGCATAGAATAGACATATTATATTGGTTATGAAATAAAATTGAGAGTACAGAAATAAAATTATTCATTATCACCAATCGATTTTTGATAATGGTACCAAGGCAATTTAATGCAGGAAATAATAATGTTTTCAACAAAGAATGATGGAGCAACTAGATATCCACATGCAAAAGAATAAAGTTGAACCACTTCCTCACAACATATAAAAAAAGTACTCAACATGAATTAAAACTTAAGTGTAAGACTAAAAATGAAAAAAATTATTAAACGAAAACACAGGAGTAAATTTCATGACCTTAAACTAGACAATGATTTCATATATCTGACACCAAAAGCACAAGCAACAAAACTTAAAATAGATAGATTGGACTTAATCAAAATTTAAAACTTTTGTGCTTCAAATAATATTATTTAAAAACTGTAAATGCAATCTAGATATTGGGAGAAAATTGTTACAAATCATGTATTTGATAAGGGTCCATCATCCAGAATATATAAAGAACACTTAGAGTAACTCAAACATTATTTAGTTAAATAACCCGATTGAAAATGTGTTTGAATAGATATTTATCCAAATGGCCAATAAACACATGAAAGGATGTTTATCATTCATCATTAGAGAAATGCAAATCAAAACCACAATGAGATATCACTTCACACCTACAATGTTGTCTATGACCAAAAAGTAGAACAATAGCAAGTATTGGGAGAAATTGGAGCCCTCATACATTTGCTGATAGGGATCTAAAATGGTACGGCTGCTTTGGAAAACAGTTTGGCATTTTCTCAAAAAGTTAAATGTGAAATCATATTACCCAGCAATTCTAATTCTACTTCTAGTTGCATACCCAAGAGAACTGAAAATATGTTCACACAAAAACTTGTATGTGAAAGTTCACAGCAGCATTCTTTGTAATAGACAGAAAATGGAAACAACTCAATGTCAATCAACTGAAGAACAGATAAAATGTGATGTATCCATATAATAGAATATTATTTGGCAATAAAAAGGAATGAAGTACTGATAATATGCTTCAACATGGATGACTCATGAAAATATTATGGTAAGTAAAAGAGTACAGATAGAAAAGACCACATATTGAGTGATTCAATTGATATAAAATGCCCAGGAAAGAAAATACATAGAGGTAGATTAGTAGTTGCCAGAGACTGAAGTTAAAAAGAACTGGGAGTGATTGACTGATAATGGGTATGTGGCTTCTTTGGGGGATGATGAAAATAGTCTGGCATTAGGGATGATCATTAGACAATTTTGTGAATATAGTAAAAACTACAATTGTCCACTTGAAAAGGGTGACGTATATGAAATAATAAGAAATATATGTATATTGGTCTCTGTCTTCATTTCCTCAAAAAGAAATCTCCTGAATGATAGAGTCGCTGGAGAATCTTTTGTTCTAATATTTGGCCTTTGATGTCTATGTGTAGCACAGAGCTCCTAAATCCCTTATAATTTCCTGGGATTCCAAGCAGCATTTTTTGTCCTGATGAGGCAACTTTTGCTGAGCTCCTGGATGGCTCCAGGATGGGGGCTGGTCGCCAGAAAGACCAAGCTCTGATGAAAATCTTGGAACTTTCAGCCCCATCCCCCGTCCTCCAGGAAGAGAAGAGGACTCTCCATCCTCTAGAAATGGAGTTAATAACCGATCTTGTCTATGTGATGAAACCTCCACAAAACTCTCTAAAGTACAAGGTTTTAGGAGCCTCCACTTGGTTGAACACATCCATGTGCCAGAGAAGGGCATATTCTAACCCCAAAGAAACAGAAATATCTGTACTTGGGACCCCTCCAGACCTCACCCTATGCATGTCTCCGTCCGGCTGTTCATCTGTATCCTTTGTCATATCCTTTATAATAAGCTGGTGAACATGAATAAATGCTTCCCTAACTTCTATGAGCTGTCATAGCAAATTATGAAACTAACAAGAGGGTCACAGGAACCCCCAATTTTTAACACAGTAGCACAGAAGTGTGAGTAACCTGGAGATCCACTACTTGAAATTGATATCTGAACTGGGGGGTAGTCTTTGGGACTGAACCCTTAACCTGTAGGGTTTATGCTAATTTCAGATGGTGTCATCACTGAATTGCAGGATAACCAGCTGGTGTGGAAGAATTAGTCTTCTTGGAAAAAATCCACACATCTAGTGTCAAAGTTAAGTATAAGAAAAGGAGGGTTATTTTTCTTTAGTATGTGAATTATATCTCAAAAGTTAGACATTCTTTTTTTTCTATGACTCTGCAATTCCACTCTCATGTATTTACCCAAGAGAAAATACAATATACATCACAAAAAGATGTGTACAAGAATGTTCAGGTAAGCTGTGCTCCTGTCATCTAAAAACTAGAAGCAGTCCAAATGTTCATAGAGGAATGAATAAATAAATCATAGGTTATTTATACACAGTATACCATGCAGCAATAAAGAGAATTAATCACAACAGCACAAATAAATCTCAAAACCAGTAAGGTGAATGAGAGAGGACATGCTCACAAGTACTTACTGTATACTTCTATTTTTATGAAGTTTAAGAAACAAGCAAAATTAATACACATGGTGATAGAAATGAGAAGTATTTTCTTACAGGATGTGGAGTTTCATTGGAAGAGGCATGAAGAAAATGTTTACTATAGTGAAATGTTCTGTATGAATTGGGATAGTAGTTACGTGCATGCTTACATTCATCTCAATGGATCTCAATGGATGTAAATTTTATATTATTTTTGTAAGTCTCTTGGAAGACTGTGACCCACATAAGACCAGACTAAATAGTCAGAGGTTTTTTAAAAAACTACTTTATTGAGATATAATTGACATGCAATAAAGTCAACATATTTAAAGTGTACAGTTTGATAAGTTTTCTGGTGGAGCAGAGCTGGTGAGCAAGGACATCAAGGGGGATTTCAGAGAAAGGAAAAGACCTGAAGGCAATGAGGAGTTTACATGGGGTCATCACTGGAGACTTGTGACTATTAAATTGCATAAGCATAGAGACCCAAAGGCTACTCTGCAAGACTATTCTAGAAGGAAAGAGAAATAAATGTTAATGACATGACCATTTTATTTTAACTCTCCTGAACTCTTAAGCTGTGGGACAGCTCAGGTTTCACAGTCTCAACTCATTGATTTTCTTATCCTTAACACAGATGCTTAGAACAACTTAATTTCCTTGTCTTCCATGTTCAGACTTTTTGTTGGTGGCAATGGCGGCAGAGTTGAGGGTGAGTTGGGAGAGGGATAACTTTTTTCCCAAATGATGAGATTTTTCAACCAACCCTAGATAATCAAAGTTGTTTGGTACAAAGAGGGTCAATGAGGTCTTCAATCTCCATTTCTTTCTGGACTTTCTCCCTACATCTCCTTCACTGTCCAACTCTAAATCCAATATGTTTATTATGCACTACATGAAATCATATATAATAACCACTTATGGCCTGAAAACAGTCCAGCAGCCTGGTTGCCTAGATCTCAAGGCTTACCCACAGGCCTGATTTTTAGCTTAGACACTACTGTCCTGGGAAAAGGAACAAAGATCCCAAGGTCAGCCTTACCCTAAGTCCATTGATGAGTCCACAGGACCTTCATCCAACATGGAATATTCTAATAGCAACTTTGGCCTCCGGAACTTTAACCTGTCAATGACCAACCAGATCACCTAATTATATTTTTCTTACCTTCTCACCTCTAGTCACCAACACCAGACTAAAACCCTTCCTTTGTAGCTAGCAAAAGGCACTACAAAATGCAAGCCAACAAGAAGCATAAAACGAAGAGGGATGTGTTACTGCTCTTGGGCTTAGAATTGCACTCTCCCAGCAGCTCCACCCATCACCCCAGCCCCAAACCAACACATTTATTCCAATTCTACCCAAATAGAAGCAAAGAGGACCCTCCTTCTGGAAACTGCCTGGTTTTTGCTGAGGGACTACTCCTACCCCGGGGAATATCCCCTGCTCCAGAAGAAGCCATTATGAAATTAACTGGCGATAAAACCAACCACCGGGGATTGTGGGGCATTTATCTTTTTCAAACGCCTTGTTGTTTTTGTCCATCTGGTTGCATTTAGTCCAGAGGTATAATTTTCAGTGCTGCTCTTTTCTGGTAGACCATACAATTAAGGTATTTGAAAAACAAACAGCTCTTAACCACTGCATGGTGAGGAGCTAGTTTAGCAATCTGTGACCCATTTTCCCTGAGCAAACACACTTCTATATCCAATATAGAATGCAAGAACTGAAAGTCAGGAATTAATATTAAATGTAATAATAATCTAACCTATTTTGGCATTCCTTGGTGAAAAGAAAATGGGATGTGAAAAAGGCAAAGAGAAGAAGCTATTAAATTGTACTGGTTGTTCCTCTCCTCATGAATCCTTGAGATTACCTTTAGAGTTTTCACAATTTGTGTGTGTATATACATGTGTGTGTGTGTGTCTGTGTGTATGCATGTGTGTGTATATATACGTATATTATATATATATATACACACATATGCATATATATATTTGAAACTCACAGAAAAGGAAGGTTCAATGAGGTAGGCTTACACAGCAAACATGGTGGTGTCAGAGAAAGAGTGTCTTGGTCACATTCAAAAGAAGCATGGCACTGGGCGCAGTGGCTCACGCCTATAATCCCAGCACTTTTGGAGGGTGAGGCGGGCAGATCACTTGAGGCCAGGGGTTCCCATACCAGCCTGGCCAACATGGCGAAACCCCGTCTCTACTAAAAATACAAAAATTAGCAGGGTGTGGTGGCACACGCCTGTAATCCCAGCTACTCAGGAGGCTGAAGCATGAGAATTGCTTGAGCTTGGGAGGCAGAGGTTTCAGTGAGCTGAGATCATACCACTACACTCTAGCCTGGGCAACAGAGTGAGACTCAGTTTCAGTTTCAAAAAAAAAAAAAAAAAAAAATTCATGGCTGTCGATTTCCATGCATAAACATGTAATGTAAGTGGATATGTCTCCATTAAGGGTGCAGAATCATTGATCCTGTGGTCACCCCTGTGGCCTGGTGCTTCTACCTGGGTCATGAGACAATTTTTTCTTTAAATCTCATATGGGAAGCTCTCTCTCTACATATATGCTATATACATATAAATTTTCATGAGTGCTATGGCTCAAACTATTTTTGGAATTTTTCAAAATCTTCCACTAGTGTTAAAAAATGAGTATGTTTGTGCACACATGCACACACACACACATACATTTTGTTTTTCTCAAAAGTGCCACTCACAGCTAGGTCATTAGTGTTACTCATCACCTTTGGTTCCTCATGACTTTTTCCCCTCCAAAATCAAATCTCACCCAAAAGAGAGGAAGATATTTCACCAGTAAAGAAATTCAAAGGAATTAGCTTCAGAATTTGAAGGCCCTTTGCAAAACAAGAGTCTCTAGAGATGTTTTAAGCTTTGTTTATGTTCTCTGGGGAAAGAGCTGCAAGAATTCCAAACCAGAATTTAGACATGGAAGAAGTCACAAGGATCTTGTAGAGTCCATCCTTATGCAGTGGTCACTTCCTCAAGGAAATTCCCTACGTTCTCTCAGTCCTGTCCTGACTTGCCCTGGAAAGAACCCATAATTAGTTTTTTGTTATTTTTTTTTTTTTGAGATGGAGTACTGCTCTGTCGCCCAGGCTGGAATGCAGTGACACAATCTCAGCTCACTGTAACCTGCACCTCCCAAAGAACCCATCATTCTGATTCCACCTTCGAGTCAACAAGGACAAATGGGTCTCCTGACTCCTCCTCTTCATAGAGAGGTATGCAGCGTTGGCTCTTGACAGCAATACATCCTCCACACCAGAAAGGCATATGGGCAGACTGGGCGTTCCACTTCTGAAGGCCAAAGATTGTGATATGTACAGATTCCTAGTCCTGGCTCAGGTGTTCACAGGAGGGACTGTGTTACATGGATTGCATTTGGAGAATCCAGATAATAGTGATAAATGAGATCAGCCTTTTAGAGAGTGGGAATTTGTAGGAAAAAGGGCATTGCAAGCTTAAAAATGTGGCATCTTTGTTCTCTAACTTCTGATTAACTTCTCTCTCTCTCTCTCTCTCTCTCTGTCTCTCTGTCTCTCTGTCTCTCTCTCCCCCCTCTGTCTCTCTCTACATTCTTTCATTTTCCATATAGCATAAAGTCATTAAGCAAAAATGTACTGGGTACTGGGCTATATGCAAGGAATACCAAGATGAGAATGGACCCTCCCTATCCTCAAGGGGCCCAGGTTCTAGTCTCTCTTTTTGGCTTCGACTTGCATCCCCAATTTCTATTTGCACTATACATGCCATGAAGAATCAGATATAAACAATTACCTAGAAAAGGGATCTGGGAGAACCTAATAATTTAGCTTCTGTTTTCCAAAGGATATTATCTTGAAGAAGAAATCAAACTAGAATAACCACTACAGAGAGAATCAGATCTGGTTGAAAATAACAACAACAACACTGAATTTGTTAAACATCGAAACTTCTTAGGGAAGCAGAATCTTTCTCCCCAAGAACCAGAGTGCTTTCCCCTCCCTTTCCATCTCAGTTAGTCATGGTTAAAGGCATGCACAAGGGAATGGCGTAAGAAGCCCCTGGAGTTTTCCATTTGACAGTTTTCCACACTTCGCTCATCTTTCTCACTTACCAGCAATAGCTGCTCTTCCTCCCCCTGAGTAAAAAGACAGTTCGAGTCCCCTCCTCACTCTTCCAGCCACCTGTGTAGCTGAGCTCCTCATGACCCTCTGCCAGTTGCTGAGTGAAGTCACAAAGTATTTTGGCCCCAATGACAGAGCTGTGAATGGCAGCTCTCACCTAACTCAGATGAGATCATGCGTGGGAACGCTCTTTGCAAATTATTGAACCAAGATTAGAGAAATGCAAGAGGTGGCTGCTTTACAACTTTGAAACTCAGTGCCCCATGTGTACAGCATGCATGCCATTGGAAAGGATCACTTCTCCTGCCCACAGTGCGGTCTGTTTGACAAGATTCCCATTTCCTACATCTGCCTCCACTGGAGTGAATTGAATACAAGAGTTCAGGATACAAAGACAGACAGGACTATTTCCTGATCACTGCCTATTGTAAAATGTAAAGGGTTTGCCCCCTGCTCCTGTAGAGGCTTTAGATGTCACTAAGGATGAGAATAGCAAGCCTTCACATGAGTCCTCTCTGATGAGAGAGTTCATTTACTTTTGGAATTTCTACGAGCTATGTCTACAATGACTATGTAAAGGGAGCATTTAAGCATAAAATGGTATAATTCCTGAAAAACTGAAAATGAGAAAATTTGTTATTTGGTTCTGCTAATTCACCAGAATTCTGCTTGCTTTGGCCTGCATAGATACAGGCTTAGAATACTCATCACCAAATAGTCCTCCTGTCTCTAGTCTTTTCCTGAGCTAATAAGTCCTCTACTTCATTAAGCAAATAAAGGCAAATATCATCCACTCCCCTGCTTAAAACTTTTCTCAGTTTCCCATTGTCTAAGCTCAAATCCCAACCACTTACTCAGAGCACAGACCCTCGATCCTGTGATCCCTCCATTCCTGCTCCCCAGCCCCAGCACTTCCCAGTACTCACCTCCCACTCCCTCTCAACATGCTCACTCACTTATATGTATCTCCTGCGGCTCTTCCAGCACTCAGTCTCTGGGCATTTTCTGACTTCCCATTTCCAGTGTAAGCTATACACCTCTTCACTGTTTCCTCCTGTAAAACTCCTATTCATCCTCCAAAATCCAATCAAGATGCTGCCCGTTCTGTAGCTCCTTCCCTCATCACATCTGATCTTTCCCATCTCTCTATTTTCTATTTTCCTTATGACTCTGTCACTTGATTTGACCTATTTAATTAAAACATAATAACTTCATAACTAAATCATGAGCTCTGATGCCAGACTGAAGACAAATTTGAATCCTGCCTCGGCTGTTTTATTCAGAGAGTTATTTAATTAACATTGTAGATATGTGAAGACATTTTCTTCTAAGAAATGAAGATCCTGCAGATGAAGCTACAGTTCTCTGTGGTCCATCCCTCTCCACACTTGGTTCTAGACACAACTGCTGTGAACATGTGCTTTGAATTTTTCTAGAAACATTTCTGTGCCTTGCATTTATGAAAATGTATACAGAGAACATGTGTGTCAGGGAGGTGGTTAGTTTTATGTTTTAAATAAGTTATACAATACTGTATGTATTACTCTATACATGTTTTAGAGTAATACATGTATTACTCTATACATGTTTTAAAGAATTTGTCTTCTCCATCTCTTTGTAAAGCTCTGCCTCATTAAAAAGAAAAAGCTACATTTTACTCTACCATATGGGTGTTCCATTATTTATTTGGCATTTGCTCTATTGATGGCTTTTACGTTGTTTCAAGTTTTGACTCCTGTAAATGTGCTGACACATGCCTCCTGTGTGCTCATATGAGTTTATCTTGAGAAAGACACTGAGACATGAAACGGGGTGAGAAGATATCCATATTTTAAATTTTCATTGATATTGTGGAATGTCTTTCCAAATTTCTGCACCAATTTCGAATGCTTCCTCTCCTGTTAGGAAGGTGCTCAGTCCCCACAACCTGTCAGTTGTTTCTCTCTGGTCCAGGTTTCCCAAATTCTGAACTGGCAGGAGCCACTGGCTATGACTCTCCTCTCATGTAGCATCTGTTATTTGGTTCCACTAATTCACCAGACATTTACTGACTGGCATGCTACCGGGACAGCCCAGGAGGGGGTGGTGTTCATGCCTGACCCCCCTGACTCAGCCTATTTCAGAAAGTCATCCTGAGACAAAGGCAGTCAATGGCCTCCCACCTGTGTTCAACTAGTTGGTCCAAATTGACCTTAACTTCCATGAGCCCGTTGAGCCATTCTCTGGACAAGCAAATAGGCAATTTATTTGAGGTGGATTTATTGCTCCTCTGTCAAGGGCTTGGGGTGATGCTAGCTGCTGTGTATTTTAGATGTGAATTAAACCTTTATTCTTTGCCTCCAGGAAGTCTGTGACTAGGTTAGGAAGGAAAGGGCTAATTACAAGCATAAGCCATGTAATAAGGCAAGGCTGTGGTTGATTAAGTGCTGATTGGGTATTAGCAACTCCAAGGGTATAGCAAGGAGAAAAGAGAGCTCTTTGAGGACAGACCACTCCGGAAAGTTTCAAGGAACAGAGTAGAATTGATTTGGACCCAAACTGATGTGAGAGCTTTTGGTGGGGAAATAAAAAGGGCATTGAAGATCAGGAGAGTTACTTAAGGTCTGATTTGCAGTAGGGCATGGGGGAGGAGGGAGAGGCTGGCTGCAATGTAGAGTCTGAGCAGAAGAACTGGGAGAAGTAAGGTTGAATAGGTGG
Organism: Rhinopithecus bieti; assembly: GCF_001698545.2. Taxonomy (NCBI): domain Eukaryota; kingdom Metazoa; phylum Chordata; class Mammalia; order Primates; family Cercopithecidae; genus Rhinopithecus; species Rhinopithecus bieti. The sequence goes on along the minus strand of NW_016810185.1, from coordinate 106,788 downwards.
AGTGAGATTAAGCGGGGCAGGATCATCTTGAGAGTAAGTGATTGTCTGGGTCATGTTTTCATTACTTCAGCAAAAATTGAAGACATCAGTTTCTATCACCAGTAGCTCCTGATTTCTGGTGCCATGACAGAATGTTGTCCAAAGAGTAGAGGTAAAAAGAAGGGGTCAATAGGAAGGCATGTTCAACTGGCCTTTGAAAATATATTGTGAACATGATTAGGAGCAGCCGTGGGAAGTGTTAATGACAGAAGCAAAGGCACTTTTGGGAATGAGATAGTGAGAAAATTAGATGGCTATTAAGTAGGGCCATTAAGAGAGGCCCTAAAATGACATCAGCTTATAGCCCAGACCTGCTCTGGGAACCTGCACTGGGTTGATTCCTGTCTTAAGTGCTTTTCTAGGCTTATTCATTATCTCTCTCTCTCTGTGTTTTCTCTTCTCCCTTTCTCTCACTCACTCACTCTCTCTTACTTGTAGGCTGATGAAGGATGGGATGGGTCTCCCTCATTTCATGGGATATAAAACACACACATAAATGTCTGTCAACAGGACATGATAGATACCTACAGTGAGACAACAAGTAGTGGGGAATGCACATCTTTCTAAAATTTGGGTGTGTTACATTTTTATTCCATTCCTTAAGTAAGGACAATCTGATATTTCCAGAAGACACTAAGTAGATTATGGCCTCACTAATGAATTCTCTCCTTCTCCACAAAAACCAGCATGAATGATAACGGGGATAGTTTTCAACAAAAGAAGAGCACCTGTATCAGTTATGTTCTCACAGCTTTACACTGGAGTCCTGTTGTGCACATGAAGAGCTTGCTAGAGAAAAGCTTTCTTTTGCTTTCTGGTATATGCTTAAAACTTTTGTGTTAAGCAAATCTTAGCCAGAAGAGCCCACTTACATTTCAATGTGGAATTTATATATACATATTGCTCATCTGTCACGGGCTTGGGGGTGATGATATATGTATATACATAATATGTGTGTGTGTGTGTGTATATATATATATCAACATGGAGTAAGGTTATGACAGAAATGGACTTCAGCTCATAAAATCACTTGCCCAGTGATCTGAGCCTGGCCTGTCTTCATCGTGGCTGCCATGGTCCTGATTCTTGAATCTCTAACTTTCCCTGAGGAACCTCAGTCTCCCTAAATGGGCTACAGGAAGTGTTTTCCCAAGGAACCAGTGGCACAAGTAAAGCAAATGTGATAAGCCATTCTGTACAAATGTCCATTTCCTTCAAAGGAAACTCCATGGCTCTCCCACAATCGTGCATCCTCCCCTCCCTAAGCTCAGATATGAGCACAATAAAAATGGTACACAGTACGTTTGTCAAACTCTGGCTTATTCAGTCTTAAATACCAGCCCTGGGCCAGGTCGAAGGCCTCTCTTACCACCTTCCTGTCATGGTATTTTCTCTAGCACGAGACGAAGATGTTCATCTCATCTTCATCTCACTACTAGTAATTCATATCACTACTGCAGTGGCTTAGCCTCCTGTGAGAAACTGCTTAGAAAGAAGGATCTATATTTCCCCCAAAATGAATAGCAACTTTCTGGATATTGAAGATGGGACAAATGAATTTCCTGATGTCCAATATTCAGAAAGCTACTATTTAACAATATATCCAAGTAAAATTAGTGAACGAAAAATGTTAACATCGGTTGGAAGCATCAGCACTGTGAGACTTCGCTGGCTTAGGAGGTAGCTATTCTGGAATAGGAGGTAGGTACTCTCCCAGTGTCTGACAAATTAAGTCTTACAAAATGTGTTACTGCTAAAACAAATGAGGAAAGGCATTATGGACCCACAACCAAATTCCATTTTCCATTTTAGAATCCAAATTCTGCTTACAACCCCCCAAATTGCAGCTTTCTAATTTTATTTTTTTCATATACAGACTTCACCAAGCCCCCTTACTCCATAATTTTCTCTGGCAGACCTCAAAATTGAGTATAATATAAGATAATCAAGAGAGTAGATACAATGCTTTGGGTAATTAGAGGAAGCCAAGTGACCTGCAACTGGAGGGCTAGGATGACTGGGAATTGCTCATAGAGTTGGGTGAGGATTTTGAAATCCCTTCTGCCTGACTCCCCTCTCCACAAGCAAGGGAATCCAATCAGCATAGGTTTCCAGGCAATGAAGTAGAAATATACACATGGAATTATATAATAACTCTTTTGATTCAAAAGTGAGGGTGAGACCCAGCTGAGACCACCAATGGGCAATTGTGCTTGTTTCTGTGCATCTGCCCATGGATGCATGCAGGCACATGTCTTTGGACTCTGGTGAGCATAGGCTTTCTACTGAAGAACAAGTTGAGGCAGTATATTCACCACAACTGGAAAGCACAGAAGCCAGGCTGACTGTGGTGAGGAGTGTGGAGTTGTAGCAGAAGTACCCAGTCTCCCAATTTCCACATGCACAAATGGTACTAAAAGAAAACCAGGAAGTACCACAGGCAGAATTGTCACACAGCTTCCCAAAGAGTCAATCAGCACTTGACTGTGAATCTCATCCCAGTTGAGATGAATCCAAGGTGTCAGAAACACCAAGGGGCCATCAACCTACATGAGCTAGAATAACCTTCCTTAAAGATTTGAGGAATTGAAGAGCTGTGAGAGTGATTACAGACAACGTAGAGGTTTTACAGGTCTTACAAGTTTTGTAATTCAACCAGTTTCTCCTCTCTGGACCTCTGTGCCTGCCACAGTTCTGTCTTCTGCCTGCATCCTGGGTAATATCATGCACCCTCTTTTAGAGGGCACTGTATTGTAACTCCTAATCTGCCAGGGGGAAGGACAGAGAAATCTTTTTGATGGTTCCCCAGAGTGCAACTGATCATAAAATACTTTTAGTCCTATCTTCTCTAGCCAGTAATGTGCTGCGTTTTCAACCCAGATATAGCAGAACTTGTCATGGATGAAGGAAGAATAAAAATGAGCCTTAATTAAGCCTAAATAGTTCATTGGCAAAGAGTAGGGGAAGCAGCAGTGTGATAAAAGGGTAGTAAAAAGAGGAAAAGGTTGTCACATTGTAGCTTACTCATCACTTTGAACCAGCCCAATGAGAAGATGCTGGCAGGCTGACATGGAGCATCCTTATGTGCTGTGGTGGCAGCAGGGCCCAGGCTGCTGGCAATGACAGTAGCACAAGCAGCTGCCATCCTCTGGACAATCTATGCCAAGAGAGCTGGTTGACATGGAGTTGAAGAGACTCACTCTGTCCTAGCCCAGACTTCATAGCACAGATGCTTCCTAGGCCATGTAGCCCACAGGTCCCCTTTAGTCCTACTGAGTAAATGGTGGAGAGGGAGGAACATTTTTCTTGTAATTGAAGGATTAATGCCAAGGGCTTTCCCTTCAAAGCAGAGGGTTGACCATGGGGATGAGGGATTATAACTCTGTACCTAATATGATTGGTTAGACCGAAAATATTCAGAAAGATCACACAAAGACAATCTTCAGCTGATGCCACCAGGTGAAAGCTAAGGACAATTCACCCAGCTCAACAAGACTGTCAAAAGGAAAGCATCCTAAACTGGCAGGCAGAGTGTTAATGAGAAAAGAGTTAGTTTAAGGTAAACAGTCACACACAAACACCACTCATATGTGTGGATGAAGCCTGATAATTCTTACCGTTGAAAAAAAAAATTCACATTCTTAAAAGGAGTACAAGGTTAAGAAAAAACATCATAGAAAAAAGAAGCAGAAGAATCTAGTGGACTGGAACTCCAAATGTCCTGCTGAATACCCAGCAGGATAAAAGGAGAGGAAACTGCAGCTTAGGCTAGGAAGACACAGTGACTTTGCCAAAATCAATGCGGTGTTTCTCCTGTCACTCTCTGCTTCTGTGGGTGATGGCCATTTTTCTACCAGCCTTCCTATTGGTGGTGAGCTCTCTGTCAGAAAGCCTTGGGGGCATTGAAAGCCATTCTCACTTGGCCAGTTGGATGGTGGTAGTTAGTTCATACCTTTTCTCATCAGATATTGAATACGTGGCCACTATTGCATCCAGTGAACACCACTGTCCTGATAGATTAAAGAGAAGCTGCCATGGCCTTCAACTTGCAGTGACTATAATACGGCATTAGGACAAGATAAATACCTAACTGGGAGAGGCAAGAGGAAAAAACACGGAGCTACAAAGACAGGAAGTCATGGGGCAAATCTCAGTGGTCAGGTGATGCCACGCAGTGAGCAAAGGAACAGATTACTCTGAAAAGTAAATTGGGAGAAATCACCACACTTGGTAATAAAGTCCTCAAAGCAAGAGGTCAGTTTTGCAGCCACTTCATGCCAATTCCATCATCAGTTCTCTAGAACATAAATCCTACAATTCTTTTAGCCTCCTTTCTGTTGAGCAAATGCGCAGTTGGTATTGGGATAACAGAGCATTATCCCAACTTAAACCAACTTGGAAGATTCTAATTTTCATTGTTGTCCACAAAGGGGTGAGAATCAAAGAAAACATAGTAACTAACACTATTCAACCAAGGAATGCCAAGGAATGCCAAGGATTTCCCACAACCCTAGGAAGAGGCAAGGCAGGAACCTCCCCTAGAGCATTTAGAGAGAGCATGGCCCTGACAACACCTTGATTTTGAATTCCCAGACTTCAGAACTGTGAGTGTATACATTTCTGTTTTATTTAGACCTCCCAGTCTAAATCTGGAGTAGCCCTCGGAAACCAGTACAAACCCTTCTTCCACTGCTGCCTGTGGAAATCTCTCAGAAAATGGGGCTGATGCTGGCACCCTCCAGGGAGAAGCACCACAGAAGCCTGCAGGTGAATGTGATGAAGAGGGAACGGAGCATAGGCTGGGAGGAAAAAGCCTTCTGGAATGTCCATCCTCAGCAAGATACTCAGGCCATTCTGTGTTTTATGAACCCTAAAATTCCCCATAAAACCTGTACTGCTGATGGGCTAGCCCCTGCTCAGCAAATTAGGAAGGGAAAGACAAGCGTAGATAGAAATAACATCCACTGAGAGCGTATTGTATGCCAGAACACTGAGAGCTGTTCTGAGTGCTTCACACATAATATCCCATCGAATCCCCCCAGTAACTCCCTGTGGTGGGAATGATTAATAGCCCTACTTTATAGATGAAGAAGTTGTCTCAAAGAAGCTACGTAACTTGCATGAGGTCACTCAGCTAATAAGTCATAGAACCAGGAGTTGACCTCAGGCAGTCTCTGAATGATTATTGTAAGTTCAGAGACTGGGGGATTTAGAGGCTTCTCAATCCAGTTTTGTGTCCAATTAGGCATAAGAATAGCCTCTATTGCGTACTGGGAAGATGGTGGTCTAATCCCAATCACAGGGAGCTCACTGCCTCACCTGGTAGTCCTTCTGCCAATGGAAGGATCTGAGCTAGAGACGATAACTCAAATGCCTTAAGGAGTCCAGCAAAGAAAGTTAGTGAGGGAGATAAGCAGGATGGCTTGTGGCCTGGAGAGAATGTGTTCATGATGGAATAAATGAAGAAACAAACACTGGGAGAGACAAAGATTTCAGCCACTGAATTGGCCTGGGGGTCACACTGTCTGACTGAAGCAAGAGCCCCGCACAGGATCCAGAGCTGTGCAAAAAACCCCTAACAGGCTGTGCTACTGAGACCAAGACAATATTAGATGGGGGTAGTCAGAAAGTCCAGAGGGGCCTCAGGAAAGCAGAAAAAAAGAGGGATGGGTGGGAGGGAGGGAGGGAGGGAGGAAAGAAAATGAAGAGATTATGCTGAGTCCCAATCTCTGATCATTCTGGTTTAGGGCAGTTCTTGGTTTTTAATTTGTTTGTTTGTTTGTTTTCTTCCCCATGCTTTCTTGTTTATCCTCCAAACATTGAGGTATATAGTGGATATTATGTGTGGCTATTTTAGGAGAATTTCTTGGCAGAATGTCCATGCTCTTGTTTCTGGAAGTTAAACCAACCGAAGTGGTTTGAGGTTAGAGTAGGTAAGGTCATATGGAGAAACATGGAGAGAGGCGAAGAGTTCAGCAGTTGTGTTGCCTGAAGTGGGAGTCTCTAGGGCAGGAGGGTAGGGGAAGAGTGGGATCTGATGGTCCTAAAAGCAGAGAGGAGAGGCTGAAGGGACCACCTCTGCCATGAGAGAATGGGCAGCCACCAAGGCCCACGGGCACCTCTTTAAGCAGTTGGTCGTCTCTGAGACTCTGAAAACTTAGCTCAGTCCTAGAGTGAAGGTTGGTGGTAAACAATAAGATTAGATATCCTGGCATCTCAGGATAAGAATTGAAGTTGGTTTAATTTGTGGAAACTAGAGATGCAATATTTTTTTCATACGTGAGCCTGTACATGGAGGTTGAAACCTGCAAAAGAGAGTAATGATTTCAGATTTGCAGCCAGTGGAATCTTCCATTTGGGACCATGCTTGATCACAAGGAGTGTAGTTTACTGAGGTATTGCAGAAAGACCATCCTGTGTCACGGAGAGAGGGTGTCAGGCACCATAGAGACTATTCAACACCATCTTTATGCCCTTTGAAACCTGCCTACCTGAGCCAGGGCAGCTGCAGTCCCTTGACTCCCTGTGAGCCCTTAAGACTGTGGACACTTTCTCCACTAGGGTTGGGCCAAGGACCCTGTTCATCAAACCCATGTTTTATTATACGGAGCCAGCAACAGAAACTTCATTTCATCCTATTTGGAAACTACTGATCAGGGTGACAAGAGTCCTCACAAGGAGGCTTAGAAAGTCCATTCTGAAGGGGTAGAATATAGGAATGAGCACTGTGCCTCTGGATGGTATGTATTGGACATATTTCACGGACACCAACTTTACTGAATACCCAGGTGTGAAATAAGCTTTATGGAGTCATACATTCATAACTTAACCTTTGCTTTATCCTTTGCTTTGTAGCTAAATTAAGAGAAATGTAGTCTCTGCTATCCTCTAGGAAGGGAAGAGGGAATTTTGAGCGACTGGCAACATCTAACTTTATTGGTCTGTAAATTCATCTACTCCCCTGGAATCATGTAATCACCCCATTCAGTATAAAAGGAAATTAGATGTGCAGATGATTTTTAGAAAGAGAAGGGTCACAGCAATAAAAATTTCTGTACAGAAAACACAAATTTATCAAGAAATGCAGTGAGGACCGCCTTTGTGGGGGATTATTTGAGTATCTGGCTTACTCTATTTTTTTTCAGAAACCTTTTTCCTGTAATTCCAGTGGATCCCACCCTGGCCCCTGAAGGAAGTTAAGGAGAATAAAGCATGCTCATCCCCTACTCCCCTCACGAAGGGTGGCTTGGAATTTGATGGGTGATTTCACAGGTCGGGTAGCCTACAGTGTTCTTCAGAAACTAAGCACCAGCATGAATTCCTTTGTCACTAGGGAAGCTATTAAATTATCATTGAAATAGTCAATTCCTTCTTCTTTCTCAAAATCTCAAATTCCCTTTCACTGAAGTTGTGTTACTATTCTTTTCCTTTAATCCATTGAAGGCCAGCACTGATCTGGGTCCAAAGGAGAACAAAATAAGAATCACCCTATGGTCGACTGGGGGCAGTGGCTCACGCCTGTAATCCCAGCACTCTGGGAGGCCGAGGTAGGTGGATCATGGGGTCAGGAGATTGAGACCATTCTGGCTAACACAGTGAAATCCCATCTCTAATAAAAAATATAAAAAATTAGCCGGGGGTGGTGGCGGCCGCCTGTAGTCTCAGCTACTCAGGAGGCTGAGGCAGGAGAATGACGTCAACCTGGGAGACAGAGCTTGCAGTGAGCCGAGATTGCACCACTGCACTCCAGCCTGGACGACAGAGTGAGACTCCATCTCAAAAAAAAAAAAAAAAAAAAAAAAGCAGAATCACCCCATGGTCTTTGGTTGAGTGGAAGAAGTGCTAGGAAAAATGATGCCTGGATTCTGGAGTCTGCTCTGCCACTACGCTAATCCCTGCATTGACGAAGTGAAAGGTCAGAAGTCCACCTCTAATATTCAGTGATTCCACAGTTGCACACAGCACCACTCTGGATGTGACAAAGCCTGACCTCTTGTGTTAAGGCATCCCACACCCTTCCCAAACTCCTGCCCCCACCAAGAGATACAGAAGAATCCAAAAAAAGGGACCCATAGCCAGGCAGCAGTCCACTTAGACAGATTAAGAACAACACTTCTTAGGGAGGGCATGGTCAATCACCCTTGTGGAATAGATTTTCCAGACCCACGCTTCCTGTGAGAAGGGTTTCATTTTCCTAGTAGGGGGAAGGAACAATCCCTAATTCCCAGAGCAAACCCTTCATGAAACACGATCTAGGCCCAGCAGCAAGCCCTCATAGGCCCCAACCAAAAGATGTCCAGCCATCAAAATGAGAGGAAATTATACAGGCAAAAATATATTTTTTAACTACTATTGATGCCTGTCATAAAGATTCAGTTGATTGTCATGACTTATCCTATGTGCTTCAGAGAGCAAATACCACAAGAGCCAAAATCCATGATTTCTGTCAACCACCAAGCGCCAGCTGCAAACCAAGGCACCCAGTTCAGCATGACTGCTCCACAGAGTGGGCCACTGCTCCCAGGGGTGTATTTGGGTCTGGACCAGGAGTCTGAGTGTGGTAAGTGGACAGCTGGTTGGTTTGTTTGGCTCCCATTCAGATTCACCGCCATGAGCTCCTCCCAAAAGTATGAATGTCATTGTGATTAGACTCAGCAAGTCTAATTTTCAGTTTTCTGCTGTAATGAGGAAGGTTCTGATTTAGATCATGAACTCCATGAGGTCTGGGGTTGTATGTTAGACAGTTTTTTTAAATCTCTGGGAAGTAGCTTGGTAGCTGCCATGGAATAGGTGCTCTATGACTTGTGACGTGAATACGCAAGTATCGTTGGTTACATATGCCTCCTGACACACACACACATGCATACTGCCCTCCATCTTACTTAGGCCTGGCTCTGATGTATATTAAAAGCAAAGCACAAAATGACAGCACCACACAAGAACACATAATAAAACAACTGTAGTATAATCCCCTGCCCACCCACCTTTCCCAGGAATGGGAGCTTCATCCTTTGGTGAAGGGAAAAAAGGATTTGTAAAACTAATCTCATTTCCCTCTTTGTCTTTCTTCTAGATAAAATTTGGACTCTGGGAGTATTCTCATTAGGAGGCATCCTTAGCCCCAAGAGGTTAAGTGAGGTCCAGGAGAAAAAGACACAGGTGTGGCAGATTAAGAGCTAGAGCAGACCCTATCCTACAGTAAAAGAATCAAAGAGAAGTGAGAAACCTTCAAGACTTCAGTGCTGTCCAACCCAGTCTACATGGTTTGGGACATAATTCTGGTCATCGAGGGGTGGCATTTTGCTGGAAAGTCCCCTAGGTGTCTCATCTCAGGAGTCCAGCATGGTAGGAGATAAGAGGACACAGTACCAGGTGCAAGACAGTTGAGAGAGAAACTCTATCAGAGTGTAAGGGAGTGTATGAACCTTACACAGGAATCCCCTGCATTCTGAAGGAAAGAAGTGCTGTGAGTCTTACCCAAACCTTGGCATTCACAGATGCTTATACACGTGGGAAGAAGACTTTTAAAATAAGATGATCATTGTCCCAGTCTGCTTGGGACCATTCCAGTTTCTACTTATTGTCCTGGTGTATTATCCTGTTTGGCATTTGTTTGGGATTTCCCATTTTATAACAAAGTACCAACCTTCATAGTTATAAAAAATTAAGCCAGAAGGATTGAATTCCATTGTGTACTCCAGTTTCCTTCATGGTCATGGAATGGTGTGTGAGACACTTTTTTTTTTTTTTT
>NW_016810185.1:81464-92831 GCF_001698545.2 Rhinopithecus bieti | reverse complement strand
ATTGGCAGCAGAGGTTGCAGAAGATAGAATATTGCTGAACAGCGAGTGTACCTGTCTGATTCTTACTTTGGAAGCTTCCTCTCAGGGGTGTACTCCACCCTGTGAGGTGTGGGGTGTCAGACTGCCCCTAGTGGGGGATGTCTCCCAGTTAGGCTACTCAGTGGTCAGGGACCCACTTGAGCAAGCAGTCTGTCTGTTCTCAGATCTCAACCTCCGTGTTGGGAGATCCACTGCTCTCTTCAAAGCTGTCAGACAGAGTCGTTCGGGTCTGCACAGGCCTCTGCTGCTTCCCCTGTTGTTTTTTAGCTGTGCCCTGTCCCCAGAGGTGGAGTCTACAGAGTCAGGCAGGTTTCCTTGAGCTGCTGTGAGCTCCACCCAGTTCGAGCTTCCCAGCGGCTTTGTTTACCTATTTAAGCCTCAGCAATGGCGGGCGCCATGAGACACTTTTAATACGTGATTACGTTTGAAAGTGACCAGCAATAGCTCATTTCTGTTTTCCTAACTTTCCACATGCAACATAGCAAGTATCTCCCTTTCAACGAGAATACACAGAGTGCCCTCTGATAAAATGAAAGGCTTGGATGTGAGCAGGAGAGGGCAGGTAATTTCCTCAGGTCTCAGGTAGTGGTGGGAGAAGGATTCAATTGTGATATCCATGCCCGTTGCTTGGAGTGCCATCAATTTTCCGTGGTCTGGGTCATGTACTACAGGAGGCTGCCAGGCAACCAGCTGCTGGGGGTCGATAATAAATGTAGGAAATTTTAGTCTATATATACATAAGACATTTGGAGGAAAGAGCCTAGTTCTGCCTTTAAGTGTGGGCTGCACTCAGTGTCTGTCCTCCAAAGACTAGAGTATGGAAAGGAGGTCAGGGAGAAGGATAACTTTGTAGCAGAGGATTGTGGCAAACACTAAATTAATCAAGTGACCAAAGTGAACATCACCAGGGATGTCATGTTGATAGCTATCGGGGAAACCCCACCCCCTGATATTCAACGTGGGTTCTTTTCTATTTCCCTAAGTATCAGCTGGTCTGAGAAATAAAGGGAAAGAGTACAAAAGAGAGAGATTTTAAAGCTGGGTGTCCGGGGGAGACGTCACATGTCGGCAGGTCCCGTGATGCTCCTGAGCTGTAAAACCAGCAAGTTTTTATTAGCGATTTTCAAAAGGGGAGGGAGTGTACGAATAGGGTGTGGGTCACAAAGATCACATGCTTCACAAGGTAACAAAATATCACAAAGCAAATGGAGGCAGGGTGGGATCACAGGACCACAGGTCGGGGTGATATTGAAATTGCTAATGAAGTTTTGGGTACGCATTGTCATTGATAACATCTTATCAAGAGACAGGATTTGAGAGCAGACAACTGGTCTGACAAAAATTTATTAGGAGGGAATTTCCTCATCCTAATAGGCCTGGGAGCGCTACAGGAGACCGGGGCTTACTTCATCCCTTTGTCTTTGACCGTAAAAGACAGCTGCCCCCAAAGCAGCCATTTTAGAGCCCTACCCTCAGGGGTGCATACTCTTTCTCAGGGATGTTCCTTGCTGAGAAAAAGAGTTCAGCGATAGTTCTCCTATTTGCTTTTGAAAGAAGAGAAATATGGCTCTGTTTTGCCCGGCTCACTGGCAGTCAGAGTTTAAGGTTATCTCCCTTGTTGCCTGAACATTGCTGTTGTCCTGTTCTTTTTTCAAGGTGCCCAGATTTCATATTGTTTAACCACATATGCTCTACAAACAATTTGTGCAGTTAACGCAATCATCACAGGGTCCTGAGGCGACACACATCCTCCTTAGCTTACGAAGATGACAGGATTAAGAGATTAAAACAAAGACAGGCATAGGAAATCACAAGGGTATTGACTGGGGAAGTGGTAAGTGTCCATGAAATCTTCACAATTTATGTTTGGAGATTGCAGTAAAGACAGGCGTAAGAAATTATAAAAGTAATACTTTGGGGAACTAATAAATGCCCATGAAATCTTCACTATTCTCTTCTTCTGCCATGGCTTCAGCTGGTCCGTCCGTTCGGGGTCCCTGACTTCCCACAACAGATAGCATATGCCCAAAATATGACATGCTGAAAAGGCACTTCACCTCTATGGAATTCTTCCCCCAAATTTACATCCCCAGTCTCACCATCAGAAATACATCAGACAAACTCAAATTGAGGGACATTCTACACAATATTTGACCAGTAGTCCCAAAACTTTCAGGGTCATGAAAAATAAGGAAAGACTGAGAAACTGTCATAGTCTAGGGAGAACTAAGAAAACATGACATCTGAATGTAACTGGTATCCTATAACAGAAGGTGGACATTAGTAGGAAAAGTAGTAAAATCTAAATAAAAGAATATGGACTCTTAATAAAGCATCGATTTCAGTTAATAGTAATGTTGGTTTCTGAGTTGTGGACATGTATACCATGATAATGTTAAGATATTAACAATGGGTAAACTGAGTGAAGGATATGTGGGAATACCTCATGTACTATCTTTATAACTTTTCTTCAAATCTAAAATTAGTGTAAAATAAGAAGGTTATTTTATTTTTTGTATCCGTAGTTATTAAATATCTGTAGTTTCTGTAGCACACAAATTTTAGAAATATTTTAATACACATTTTAATGAACAGAAAAAATTCAACTGCACATTTTGGTAACAGAGTTATATTTACTACTGAACAATAATTCACTGTGGCAGGATACACACTTGCTCTTTTCTGCTCCTCATGGGTCAGATTTGTTGAAGAATTACTTTTTAAGTCAACCGAAGGGCCGTTAAATTAAGAGTATTTAACATGTTTTAAACAAGTTCTCTAAATTTTGTTTGTTGTTGACTCAAAATAGATTGGAAATTTTTTATTAAAGAATTCAATGAATAGAAAGCCCAAAATATCAGTGTTTGGAAATGTTTTTAATTTGCATTTATTTTATTTTAGATTCAGGGGATACATGCAGGTTTATTACATGGTTACACTGCATGGTGCTTAGTATTGTGCTTCTAATGATTTTGTCACCCAAGTAGTCATCATAGTACCCAAGGTAGTTTTCCAACGCTTAACCCCTCCCCTTTTTGGAATCCCCAGTGTTAATTGCTCCCATCTTTGTGCCCATGTGTACCCAATGTTTAGCTCTCACGTCTAAGTGAGAACACGTGGTATTTGGTTTTCCATTTCTGTGCTAATTCACTTAGAATAGTACCCTCCAGTCCCATCCATGTTGCTGCAAAGGACTTGATTTCATTTGTTTTTATGACTCTAGTATTCCATGGTGTATATGCACCACATTTTCTTTATGTAGTGCACATTTTCTTTATGCAGTCCACCAGTGAGGGGCACCTCAGTTGATTCCATGTTTTTGCTATTGAGAATAGTGCTGTGAACATGTGCATGCAGGTGTCTTTTTGTAGAATGATTTATTTTATTTTGGGTATATGCCCAGTAATGAGATTTCTAGGTCAAATGGTAATTCTAATTTTAGTTATTTGAGAAATCTCCAGTGTTTGAAATTTATACTGACTATCAGTTGCTGATAACAAAGATTGCAAACAGGAAGATGTTGAAATGTATCCCTTTAAAACAAGAGAACTGGGAAAATAATGAGAGAGAGAGAGAGAAGATGATTATTTCTTGTTAATCTAAAATTCAAATTTAATTGGGCTTCCTGTGTCTTTATCTGCTAAATCTTGCAACCCTCATTACAGAAAGAAGCTTAGGATCCAGCCCAGATCATTTACTCAATAAACTTTTGTTAGCCTTGCTCTGTTAGGTCCTGGGGATAAAAACATTAAAAGACATAAACTTATCACTGAGGAACTCCTTACTGTCTTACTGCCTTACTGTGTGGTCTTGGAGAAGTTACTTAACTTCTCTGAAATCTATACCTTCATTTATAACATGGAGATCATTTCAGTCCTAAGCCAATTCAATGCACAAATGGAGCTCTGAGGATGAAGAAATTTTGGTTAAAGTCTAAGTTGTTAGACAAAACCTATGTTTAATCACTCTATTAAGCATCTTTGGAAACACTGAAACCAGGTCAGATTTGTGGGCTAAGTCTCTTACATGTGTCCTAATAAATTCGATATTTTTGCCAAACTGCCCTACTCTAGGCAGCCAGCCTCCTCCTCATTCTCCTTTCTATCTGGTTGAAGTTGCTCTCCCTATCTGAACCCCATCCCTAGAAAGTAGCATGAGAGATTCAAAGCCTTTGGTGGCAGCAGCTTGCATAGTCAGACCCACAGAGACAAGCAAACTCCTCCTTTGTGGAAACACGAGTTCTCTGATGGGGAGAATTATAGAAACAGGTGGAATGGCATGATTACGTCTGTGACCCTCTCTAAGGTCTCCCTTAGGGAACCCTGAACTGCTCACTCCACATAGCTCAGGTGGTGCTGGCACCTTGAGTAAGTATCCCAAGGCTGAAATGATCCCTCAAAGTCGTTTCATGTAAGCTCCAGATGGGACTGTGACAGAACATTGCAGCAATCATGGTGGAAATGTGTCCTAATATCTCTAGGGAGAGACAGACTCATGCATCTCTCATCACCACCCCAACTCCTCTCCTTCCACCATGAGGCAGATGAAGTGCTAAATCTGCTAGTCAGAGGTTAGATGCTGGCAACATTTTACTCCCAAAGACTTCAAAGTCTAGCTGGGAAGGTAGAACCCATGCTATGCTACCTTGTATGGTTTTTTGCTTTAATTATTTTTACATATGCATGGCAAGCGGCAAGTGAATCATTGCCTGACTTAGAAATCTAGGATGACGATTCTGATAGAAAAAAACAAACTGAAATTTTCTTAAGACAAGACGATTTGCAGAGTAAAGGATGTTGCTTCCCTTGATATTTCTTGTTCTGGTTAGAAAATCCTGATATAATTGGATTCTTTATTAAAATTGACAAAAGTATTGCTAAAGCATCCATCACAAACGTGGAATGAAAACGATTGACAATTATGTCACCACAAAATATCCAATGATGTGACTTCCAGTCACAGGAGATCTGGGAGCCATTCTAAAATATAAGCTAATATAAGCTAAAATATAAGCTAATAAAATATAAGTTAATAGCATGAAGTTTGCTTTCGGAGGCCGTGGGGAACTGGGAGATATTGTGCACTCATCTTCAGAGCAGATTCCAAGGGCTATGAATTCATAGAGAAATTAAGAGGATATACACAGAGAAAACAATGCTTTAAAATGTGAGTCACCAAAGAAAAGTCACAGCCCAAGTGGTGATTTACCCATTAGAGCAACTACCCACAGTCCTGGGAGGGGTGCATGCATCTCTGTGTATAACATTTATTATGCACCATATTTTAGGCACTATATAAAGGATGTTATATGAATTGTATCTAAGGAAGTTATATTATTGTCAGTCCTATTTTACAGATAGGGGCAAAAAGATTCAGAGAAGGTGATAGCTGTGTGAGCTTAGAGCAAGTTACTTAGGTAGAAAGCTAACATTGAAAGCCCTTGCAGTCTGACTACTTCAGAGTCACTTTTTGAAGTTTGTACTAAAAAATATTACATTATGCAGCTCCTCTGCAACCCATCAAATGCTGCCTCAGTGGTAGTGCTAACCAGTCCAGGCTTACCATGATGCAGTCTGTAAAATTAACATCTCACAGACATTCATTCTGTCTCATCTATACTGTCTACTAAGCCAGGAACACAGGCAGACACTGGGGTGATGGCTCAATATCAGAAGCCTTCCTATCATCTGTAATCTGACCTGTAGGGAGAAACATCCCAAATACAAGGTAGGAGCAATTTTAGCAGAATAAAAAGAGGAACTTTCCTCCCTAGAGGTCTGAGTGACATCAGAATGAATGATCAAGGGGGATCATATCATCTACTTTCCAGGGGAATGTTAAAAATAGCAGCAGCCTCTTTCTGTGGACATAGCGAGTAACACTATATCTGGGCCACTTTTGTATGCAATCTATCAATTCAGGAAGTAAATGCAGTTTACGTTGATACCACACAAAGTCAAAGCAATTTGATAATTTTCAGCTTAACCAGTAAATTTTGATGGCAGATAATTCCCACCCTAATCTGGATGGTAGAGCTCTAATTATTCAATTTAGTTGTCTAGAGGGATCAACCCCAATGTAATACCACAGTTGCTTTTCCACATTGTCTGAGGCAGTGGAAAGAACTGGCTGCCAGTGTACTCATGCATTCATTCATTAGGCACCTTCTACTTTCCAGACGTGATGCTAGGCGCTGGAATTGCAGGATTAATAAGATGTGTTTCTTATCCTTGAGAAGCTTGCAGCTTAATGGGCTGGGTTCTAGTCCCAGCTGTAATCTGAATAGTTACATGTTCTGTACAGGTAACTTCAAATGACTTGACCTCTTTTCTGGCTCTCACCTGCAATGTGATACCTGAGGAGATTATATTAAGACCCTTTGTTAGGAATGGGCCCTGGTTTACACTGCCATATACTATTGATGTCATCTGTCAACAAATCTTTGCTAGTATCTTCCATATACCACATACTGTACTTTGCAGAGATAATTTGGCAAGGACATGACCCCTTTCTTTATGAAGCTTATGGTCCTGTGGGAGAGAAGAACATTAAGGTAAAGAGCAAAATACCATGAGGCCTGCTGTTGCATTGTAGGGTAGACAGGAGGCGCTGTGGTTGGGCCAGGGAATAGGATCCTTGGAGCAAAACTGGTTGGGTTTTAGAGATTAAGTGGCATTTGATTGTGGGAACAGGGGAAAACATTCCAAGCAAAGGGAAGATGTGAGCAAAGATCAGGAGGCAAGAGAGAAGATTTTTGTTTTAGAGAATTATAAACAGGTTAATATAATTGAAGGTAGAGGTGGAGAAGAAAAGAAGAAGGTGGGAAGAGGAAGGCAGGGAGGGAAAGGGGGCACAGGGTAGATGGGCAGAATGAGAGAGGAAAGGGAGGGGAGAGGAGAGGAAGGGAGGGAAGAGAGGGAAGGGAGAAAATGGGAATATGGAAAGGATTGAGAGGCAAAATAGAAAGGAAAAATGGGGACCAGATTACAAAGAAATTTGTGACCCATGCTTAGGAGTTTGGACTTGAACTTAGGTAAATCAGAGGTGGCAGAAGGCCTTAAACAACAGAATGCTGAGATTGGAAGTGAGTTTTACAGTACAACACGTGGAACACCTGTTGCAGAGGAGTCAGGAAGAGCAGGCCAGAGGTTGGTTGATTTGAGGCTTAATGAAAAGATTTTCTTCCCTTCCTTCCTTCCTTCCTTCCTTCCTTCCTTCCTTCCTTTCCTTCCTTCCTCCCTTCTCCCACCCTTGCCTTTCTTCTCCCTTCCCTTCTCTTCTTTTTCTGTCCCCTCTCTCTCTTCTACTGTCTCCTTTTCTTCCGTTTTCCTCTACTCTCCTCTTCCACTGGGTGTTGGGGAAGCCATGGAAAATTCCGAAGCTTCACAGGCAGGAAGGAATGCTGTGCGGATTCTCCATGGCTCTGAACCCAACAGAAGTGGTTTTGTGACTGTATAAGGAGCTGGTGACATCCATTCCTGCTGAAATTCCTCATGATTAGGACCAAGCTCCAGCCCATAAGAAGGCAGGGACTGCCTGGAAGTGACTCAGCAAGGGTGGCACGGATGATACCAGATTCTAAGAATCTAAACTATGTGAATTGATGGAGCACCCTTGACTACTAAGCTGTTCTCTTCTTTCCTTCTGTGGCTTTGGCCTAGAAGAGGGTGTCAGGTTTGGTTATATCCATCCTCAAACTCTGAAGAATAGTTGTACAGGGCCCTATGAGCTCCCTGTAACCCTGTTACTCTAAGCCTAAAGGCCTGGGCTAAAGGCATAGTCAAGGTATTTACAATACAAAGCAAAGAGAACCAAGGGGGAGCTAAACACCACAGTCTTTACTTGAATAAATGAGAAGATCTCGTTATACAATCCCCCATACGAGTAAGAAAATTGAGTACCTGAATAATTAAAAGACAAGACCAGGAGGTAAATATCAGTAAGGGTGAGCTTCATCTTGAAGTGATGGTCAAGAATGAAGGACCCTAGGCCAGACTGCCTTGGTTAGAATCCTGATTCCACCACTAAAGAGCTGCGCAAATGGGGCAAGTCATATAATCTCTCCATGCCTTTATTTCCCCATCTGTACAATGGGGATAATAATAGTCCGTATGTCACTGGGTTGCGGAAAGAATTAAATGAGTTAATACTTGTAAAGTACTTCAAAATAGCTCTTGGCACATAACAAATGTTTGTAAAGTGTTTTGTTAAATAAACTAAAAAATCATCTTTCCCTTTTCAAATAAGTTGTGTAGACTCTACACTGTAGGGTTACCTAGAGGTGAGACTGAAAGGTTCAATGACATCTTCTCAGTTCTGGGTGAAGGAGGCCTGAAAATAGAGAGCTACATGTGCCCATGGGTAAATATTAATTGTGATCCAGCAGATAGAGTTGAGCGATGTCTCTCTACTATTATGTCTTTGTAGTAAAGAATCTGAACAAAGAAACTGAAGACAAAGAAGAGAGATTTGTTCTTTAAACCCTTAGACCTCAGGCTGAAATTAATATGCTTAGATTAGAAGATAGCAATGCAATTTCTAAAAGTAAACTTGAGGGGAAAAAAATCAAGAGACCTAGCATTGTGTGGTTAAGAGAAGAAAAAGTGAAGTAAAAATAACTCCATACCCTCATGCAACCCCTCACAGGCAGACAACGTTATCCAGACAGGGGATAAGTCTGTCCCTGTGTCCACCCTTTAGAAGTTAAGGCTCGCTCCTAAGCTTGAGCCAACCCAGTCAGGTATCTCTCTGGCATAGACTTCCAAGATAGCCACAGGGAGAGGGATAAGTTGACACTTTCCTTCATGTTCTGCTCTGCTGTTCCTTCTAGGCAAGACCAAGATCTAGTTCAAAGCCTGAGCCAGCAGGAAACAATTCTTATTTCAGATTTCTGGCTACTGAAATGTTGTGTCTTCCCTAGGCTCTGTCTATAATAACTTCCTTTCCTCTTTCTCCCAGTATCTTCTCCTTGCTTCAAGATCCTTGGATTTTTTGTTTTGTTTTGTTTTGAACCATTGCTATTTGGGACCCAGTCTTTTGGTTTCCAGATGAACCAACTAGACAGTTGCAAGTATGCAGACTCATCAGTCCTTCTTATAACAATGTTATTGATGTCCTTGATATCACTGCCCCAAAGCCATTTGCATGACTCATAGAGATAGATGAAAGTGAGTGGATGAAAGAGAGAAAAAAACCAGAGGCCCCAAATCCAGCCCCTACTGCCATATACACACTTAGATCTCTCTCTCTCTCTGTCTCTCTCTCTCTCTCACACACACACACTTCCCTCATTTTCTGGGTGTGAAACTTAAACAAGTGGGGAAAAAGTTTTTCAACTTAGTAGCTTTGATGAATAAAATGAGAAATTAATTACTAATCAATACTTGTACAGCATGTTATATTTTATGACTGCTATTTATGCCCAGCAGCTGTTAAGTAAGCAACCCATTATAAAGGTGAGGATGTGAAGACAGATGACTTAGTAAAGAGCTGTGTGAAGGCAGGGTGCTTTAAAGCTTGACATACCAAGCTGCTGATCCCGTCTACAGGAAAAGAGCCCCTGGTATTTTTTACCCCCACTACTTAGGTCATGGTCTGGCAATTGTAAATAATTAAGCAAGATTCAAACCCCAGCCCTGAATAACAATACTGGCTTATAAAGACAATAGGCAGATATTTTATTTTGCTTTTGTTTCAATGTCTGTCTGAACCACATATACCTGAATATATGCACACATACTACTTCCCATTTCAAA
This sequence comes from Rhinopithecus bieti, assembly GCF_001698545.2. Lineage (NCBI taxonomy): Eukaryota > Metazoa > Chordata > Mammalia > Primates > Cercopithecidae > Rhinopithecus > Rhinopithecus bieti. The sequence goes on along the minus strand of NW_016810185.1, from coordinate 83,037 downwards.
TGATAATCTGAAGAGTTCAAGAGAGGTATGGGTACCACAAAAGGAGGGTCTAAGGGTAAATAAATAACCTATTTCAAAACCCTATTTGGAAAAAATTAGGTTTCAGATGAAATTCTAGGAAAATTCCAAGGGAAGTCTTATGATTTGTGCGCTGTACATTGAATAAAAGAATTCCTGATTGTGATGATTATTATACACCAAAATGAGTCACTGAAAGAGGCTGAGGATCTTTTATTAGAGAGTATTTTTAATGAATTTTAAACAGAAGTTCTTTGCCCCCTTTGCAGTTCTGTAATGAGGATTTCATTCTGCCTGGAAGCTGAGGAATGGATGATGTCAACTTTCAAGGTCTCTTAAACCTGAATTGAGTTTCCCTGTGTTACTGTAAGCATCAAAACAAGGTGTTATGGACTGAATAATTGTGTCCCTCCAAAATTCCTTTATTGAAATCCTAACCCCCAAGGTGATGGTATTAAAAGGAGGGGAATTTAAGAGGTGATTAGGTCAGGTCCTGAGGATAGAGCCCTTATGAATGGGATGAGTTTCCCTGTAAGAGACCCTGGAGAGTTGTCTCACCCTTTTCCCCTGTCATATGAGGACACAGTAAGAAGGTGGCTGTCTGCATGCCAGGAAGAGAGCCCTCACCAGAACCTGACCATACTGGCATCATGACCATCATGTTCCAGCTTCCAGAACAGTGAGAAATAAATTTCTGTTGTTTATGAGCCACCCAGCGTGTAGCATTTTGCTATAGCAATGCAAAGGAACAAGAGGTAGAGCTGTTCTTATTATAAATGGAGCTGATAATGGAGTACAAAGTCTATCATTTGGTAAGGAACCAATGAGTGTAATGCATGTAAAATTCTTGACATAATATCTACCACATAGATGTATTCTGTTTATACTAGCCTTTAATAATTATAATGGTGAAGATAAAACTATCCAGTATATCCCTTGAACAGAGAATATTTTGGCAGAAGAGGTGAGGGCAGGGGATAGGAGGCAGAAATGTGTTTACAATGAGTACCTGAGGGCCTTTCTCACAGCCAATTCCACTTTCTGGCACCTTGAGTAAAAACTTTGAGAAAAATCAAGACCCCAAATTTTCCCTACCACAGAGTTAGTCATCACCAGTCTATGAAAATTAAACTGATTTTATCGACTTAAAGCACTGGTAGCTTGGATGTTATCAGATATTGACAGTCTGTAAATTAATTCATTAGATTTTTTCCCCATCCTAGGGATATGATTTTGGTCATTCAATAAGAAAAAACAAAACCTCGGGGGGCGGAGCAAGATGGCCGAATAGGAACAGCTCCAGTCTCCAACTCCCAGCGCGAGCGACACAGAAGACCGGTGATTTCTGCATTTTCAACTGAGGTACTGGGGACATCTCACTAGGGAGTGCCGGACAATCGGTGCTGGTCAGCTGCTGCAGCCTGACCAGCGAGAGCTGAAGCAGGGCGAGGCATCGCCTCACCTGGGAAGTGCAAGGGGGAAGGGAATCCCTTTTCCTAGCCAGGGGAACTGAGACACACAACACCTGGAAAATCGGGTAACTCCCACCCCAATA
>NW_016810185.1:13758-78132 GCF_001698545.2 Rhinopithecus bieti | reverse complement strand
TTAAAGTATAATAAAAAAAAAAAAAAAAAAATAAAAAAAAAAATAAATAAAAAACAAAACCTCAAAGAAAAGCAAAGGGATAATAGAAAAGGAGGAGGAAAGCCTATGTATTAGTCCGTCTTCACACTGTTATAAAGAATTACCCAAGACTGGGTAATTTATGAAGAAAAGAGGCTTAATTGACTCACAGTTCTGCAGGCTGTACAGGAAGCATGGCTGGGGAGGCCTTACAATCATGGCAGAAGGTGAAGGGGAAGCAGGGACATCTTCCTAAGGTGGAGCAGGAGAGGAAGAGAGAAAGGGGAAGTGCTACACACTTTCAAACAACCAGATCTCATGAGAACTCATTCACTTTCACAAGAACAGCAAGGGGGAAATCTGCCTCCTTGATTCAATTACCTCCCACCAGGTCCCTCCCCCAACATTGGAGATTACAATTCAACAGGAGATTTCAATGAGGACCCGGAGCCAAACCATATCAACCTAACTTGAAATTTTCATCTGCTAAGACATAAAAAAACAAGTTACAATTGTTCTTAAAAATCAGGGTGACTGACTGGCATGGGTAGAGAGACGTAAGAAAAGAGACTGGGTGCAGTGGCTCAAGCCTGTAATCCCAGCACTGTGGGAGGCCGAGGCAGGCAGATCACCTGAGGTCAGGAGTTCTAGACCAGCCTGACCAACATGGAGAAACCCCGTCTTTACTGAAAATACTAAAATTAGCTGGGCGTGATGGTACATGCCTGTAATCCCAGCTACTCGGGAGGCTGAAGCAGGAGAATTGCTTGAACCCGGGAGACGGGGGTTGCAGTGAGCCGAGATGGCATCATTGCACTCTGGCCTGGGCAAGAGGAGAAAAACTCCACCTCAAAAAAAAAAAAAAAAAAAGAAAAGAAAAGAAAAGAAAAGAAAAGAGAAAGCAGCTGAAGCTTGAGATGCAAAAACTACTTGTAAAAAGGATTAGGTTGGAGACACTGGAAAGGAAAAAAAACCTACTGGTCCAGAGCTTGCTAACAGATAGGTTAGAAAGACATGGAGAGTTATAATGGAGATGGCAAACTGGTGGCTCATAGATTGAGTTGAATCTGCTGCTATGGTTAACCCCCCTTTTGTAAAACAAACAAAAACAACTATAGTTTGTTTTTAACAATTAATAATAGGAAGAATTCACAGCACAGCAAACTGTGGAGTTCTGGCTTCTTTTTGAAAAATCAGAAGATATGGCAGAGCAGAACCTTTCCTCTCCCAGAGCAAACACCACTGTGGTCGCTCTCTCCGTGGGTGCTCCCAGCTCACCACCGTCCCTGTTCTACTCCTTTCTGAATTAAGGCAGGTGGCTCCATTACTTTACATGGTTTACCGGTTCCCTGTAGCCACTGGAGTTTGCAGCTCTCAGTTAAAAGGCACTGAGAACCTGAGGACAAGGCAGCGAGGGCTGTCTGTTGGAACACAGTAAAGAAACGTGACTTCCAAGTAATGAGTTAGTCATCAGTGCTTCAAAACACCTAGCACCAAACACAAATTACAAATTGTACCCCATGAAAATGCATGATTACAGCATATCAATTAAAACAATATATATATATTTTTAAACAGCACCTAGACTTAGGGGCTTGGAAGGCAGGCAACACAGATTTTTATCTTTGTATTCCAGTCCCATCAGGTCTTGTGGACATGTGTCAAAAAACAAATAAATAAATGTTGTGAATATTTAAAAATTAGATCAGGCAGTTTCTTCTCCATCAGTAATTATAAATTAAATGTAAATATGGCATATTGGTGGGACTAGGACATTCAACTTCAAGATAGTTCTTATAAAAACGTATCTTCCTAGAACAGAACTGTCCAATAGCACTTTCTGTGATGCTGAAAATATTCTTTATCTGTACTGTAGACACTGGCCACATGTCTAGTGTCTAGTTTTAAGTCTAAAATTTAGTCTGAAGAATTAAATTTTAAAATTTTATTTAAATTTTAATTAATTTAAATTTAGATAGCCATATATGGCTATTGGCTATTATACTGAACAGTGCAGAAGAGAGGACAAGCATGTCTAAGTTTAGAACTATAGAAGTTTAATATTTACTCATTCTATATTGTTAAGGGGGAAATAATTAAGAACAGATTATCAAAAAAGTCATATTCTATGATTATATACCTTTAAAATGTGTACATAATAGAATACATCTGAAAAGATAGGTTCAAAATCTTAGTAATATGTATTTCTGGAGTGGAATCATGGTCTTGTTTTGTTTTTGCTAGGATTTTTATGGCTTTTGATTCTTCTGTATTTTCAATTATCTCTAAAATAAAGTAGACAATTTGTTATAAAATTTTTAAGTGATTATTTTCATATTTGCCCACAAACTTCACCCCATCACCAAGCACAGTGTTTGTAAAAAGTTTTTATTGCATTTAATTGACACACTGCCATGTAATTGAGTTTCCTCCCCTTCCCTAGAAATATATACACATTTGCACAGCAGTAGGAAGATAGAGAGACACAAAGGGATTTGGATGTGTGACATGCAGACATAAAGAAGGGTAGAGGCAGAGAGCCCACACCCCTTCTGGCTCTGGGTGGGCAACCTGGAGAACCACTGGGGCCCCAAGGACCTGTACCCAACCACAACCCATGATTTCAAGAAGCCCTCTAACACAGAAGTGAGTCATGGTCCTGGTGGAATGGGTTCTGATCCTGGGACTCAGCCAGTGGGAAGGCCAGACCTAGCACCACCCTCTAATAACAGACACAGACTCAAGCGGAGGCCAAAACAAATGCATTGCATCATCTTGGATTGTTATCTTCTATCAAAGCCTCTATCCCTTGGGATTAGAAATTGGGTGGAGACAGAGAGAGAGGAAAAAGAAAGCAGGCTGTAAATATGTTCTGCTGTAGACAGATTAGTCCTCTAGGATCTGAATATCCATGGTGAAAGGGATCTAGAGCGGACATTGCATCCACTCTCTTGCCTCTACTGCCAGAACCCATATCATCTCAATTGCAAAGGTACTCTGTGTTTCCAGACCACAGAGACAGTGATAGGGATAGGAAGTGATTTCTTGTGTTTAGTCTAAGTATCTCCAGGTGATAGTTCATGATACTTGCCTACTGCTTTGCTAGAGATCTATTGTTCTGTGTATGTGCAAGTCTAGTCTCACTCACTTCCCCATACATGGCAAATGCCTATTTATTTTAGGTATGTGTAATTAAGGTGTCACTCTAGAGATTATTTTTTTCATTCTTTTTCAAGTGGACAAACCAAGATAAGGCAGTAGGGAAAGAAAGAAATTCAAACTATCAGTGGTATAAATTATATTGGAATAGTCATTTGATAAGTATGCCTTGATGATGGAATTTAAAAAAAGAACCCAACTTTCTTTTTTCCTAGGTTCTTTACAAATGCGTGACCAAAGATATACATGACAAAGAAAGAGGACTGGAATATCTCTTCCTGTGCTTCCATGTTTCCCTTCCACATAGATGACCCCAAACTGTAGAACCTACTGAAATATTTCCTCACCTAGAGTTGGGAACATTTCTCATGGATTTATAGTCCTCGTCCTATGTTTTTTTCCCCTCTAATCAAACAAAAAAATCTTCATAGGGGGGAAGAAAAACATCAAAAAAAATTTTCCATGTTCACATTCTGCCATTTGACGATCCAGTGGAATTTTTTTTTTTTTTTTTTTTTTTTTCCTCCTTTTTTTTATACTGAACACACTGAAAATCAAGATCTGGAATTTTACTAATGTAGATAATAAGAGAGACGAAAGTGAGATCAAATCAGGATAAACTAATCAGTCTCTAAGAATAAAGTATGCAGTCTCCCTCTCAGATACCACCTGCTCCATTTGTAAAATCCCATTACTCTGATCAGGGCAGCATGCTGTTTTATCTGTACTGAAATATCCCCATTGACCATCAGAAGGTGAAAAAGATAGAGTTGAGGCTCTAGGACTGCAGCTGGGAAGGGTCAAATGGATTGGGGATGGAGAAAAGAAAGAGGCAGCATTATCTCAGTAGTAAGAAAGTCTGAGCCCAGTGCAGTGGCTCACGCCGCTTTGGGAGGCCGAGGCTGGTGGATCACCCAAGGTCAGCACTTTGAGACCAGCCTGGCCAACATAGTGAAATCCTGTCTCTAGCAAAAATACAAAAATGAGCCGGACGTGGTGGTGTGTGCCTGTAGTCCCAGCTACTCGGGAGGCTGAGGCAATTGCCTGAACCCAGGAGGCAGAGGTTGCAGTGAGCTGAGATCATGCCACTGCACTCCAGCCTGGGCAACAGAGCGAAAGTCCATCTCAAAAAAAATAAAAAATAAAAAATAAAAAGGCTTGATACAGGATGGGTGAGGCGGCATAAGCTCCCTCAGCTTTGCTGAGGCCAGAAACACCAACAATGCTGGAGTTGAAGTTCTATGTTAGGTTGTAGTATTGGAAAAGGAGAGCCTGGGATACTAGTCTGAGAAACACTGACTCAGTGTAACTGGCAATTTGGAATCATTGGAAGCTCAAGCAAAGGGATACTATGGCAAAAATTGTATCTGAGGAATATTAATATGTCAGGGCTACACAGGGTTCATTTACAGGACAGAAGAGAGACTGCAGGCAGAAACACCAGTAGGAGAATATCGCAAGGATCCTGGTTTGAGGTGATGAGGGCTTGCAGAGAAGGCTGGCAAAGGGGATAATAATAAAAATAATGATATAGGTCACTTTAACTGAGCTCTTACTATGTGTTAACCTTTGCACTAAGGGTTTTACTTTCATCAGCACGTTTAATCGTTATAACAATCCTATAAAGTAGGTCTATTATTCTTATTTTCAAGTTTGGAAACTGAGACTTATAGCTGCTAAGTAAAAGCATGAGTTGGAGAGGCATTTCCAAGGTACAGTCAAAGGATTTGATGAGCAGGTAGGGTTAAGGGAGGAAACAAAGAATGTTTTAGGAGCCTGGATAACTGGGGGCATGTGGGTGTCAGTGATAGAAAAAGAGTTTTGCAGGAGGAGTTCTTTTGTGGGGGGAGGGAGAGAAGCAAAGGGTCTTTTTGTATGAACTTTCCATCTGCTTCAAATTTTCAAATTCTGAGTTTCTAGCACACTTTCTCAATAGAATCTCCTTCCCCCAACAGTTCTATGGCTTGGGAAATAGACCTACCTCATGGAGAAAGCTGGGGTCTGGCAACACTGACCCAACAGTGAACCAGACAGTGAATGAGAATCCTGTGATGAGGGTCTTTGTCCTTCCCCATGTGGGCAGGTGCTGCCCTGGTACCTTCTCGTTGGCCATGGGACTGGCTGAAGGCCCTGCTCCTCCCTAGCTCTTTGCCACGCCCAAACTCCCTCAGTCACTGCAGGCTTCTGGGAGCCTGCGGAGACAAAACCGTCTTCATTTCTCCACAAAGGCACCATGTCATTCCTAGCACTTTGATTTCCTACGGTCTGAGAGAGCGGTAGTTTGTGGGAAGATAAGAGCAGTAAAAACGTCTCTGTGAAGGATGGGACTTCCAAGGGGGTCTGGGAGTAGCATCCACCAAAGGCCAAAGGGAGGTGGGGTGAGCAGTTCTGACGTCAAAGAGTCTCCAGGGTCTTGACACAGAATGAGATAATGGCTTTTTTCCTGAGGGAGAAAAGCCCCCCTTGTCCCTAGGGTCTCGTGTAACTTGGGGCACTAGGAGGTCAAACACAGATGAAAGTTCTGTGCTCACATTGAGAATCTTCTCCCTGTTAGGTTTGCCTTAGAATACGTGCTTATGTGACACACATATGCTCATAAATGCATGCTCTCTCTGGATAGAATTTGAATGTGACTGGTTTTTACTTCCTTATTTCTTTCTTCTGTACTTCTTCTCTTCGACAACCCCCTCTTGACCTTCCTCTTCTGCTTCTTTTCTTCACCCCAGCAAGTTAGAGGAACCCCAGATTGCAGAACTTCTATGAGAAGAGTGAGGGAAGATAATTTCTATTCTTCACTAAATCCATCAAGTTGAAGTCAACTGTCCTGTAATCTAGTTGAATAGTTATCTGGGGAGGCATAGGACTCTTCCTAATGGTTTGAAGTATGGGATTCAGGTTCATTGAATGAAAGCCCAGAGCAGCCCAATCCTGAATTATGTCATCCTTACCAGACCTTACCGGTGCTCAGTAAGACCCGCCATCCCATCTCCAAGTATCTAGGTAGGACCTCTGAAAATCTATCTTCTGTTAGGGGATCATAAAGGAAATAGTCAAACCCATAGCTTTCCAGATTGGGTATTTTCAGAGCAGACAGAGCTTCCCTTTTCTTTCTGTATCGAAGGTAGGAGTGCCCCTTGCCTCAAGATCTCCACATAATTGCCCCGGTGTGTAATTTCACTTTGCTCACTACATCTATGTCTTCGTAGACAAAAAGTATTCCTTTTCCATTAGCATAAGAGTAGAGTTGTCTGATAATTTTGACCCTAACTTTTTATATAATATGGTAAGAATTCAATCAGTTAATAAATTAGTATTCTGACTAGAATGATGTGTGCAGAAGGTCAAGTACTTCATATATTGTGTCCTCCCACAATCTTTCAGGAAACGTGGGCACATTGCTCAGGGTCTAGTCATTTATCTGTCCCCACCTCTCTCATGCCCCATAGAACCTTTTGGCATATCAGTGTTGAAAGATAACACCAAACTCGAAAGGAGATGTATGGAATAAAATCAACTTTCCTCATTTTGCCTGGCTAGGAAGGCAGGTTTTTGTTCACTAACTCGTCCCACTAAGATTCAATGATGCTCTGACATGCACTTTGATGGGCAGAGGATTTTCTTTGTAAGTCCTGCCTTCATGAGCTGACAGCTGGAGGGCACAGCAGTGACTTCCATGGGTCCAAGTGCACTGTTAATTTCCTGTGGCTGCTGCAACACAGTGCCACTAACTAGGTGACTTAAAACAACAAAAGTTTATTCTTCCAGTTTTGGTGGCATGAAGTCTGAAATCAAGGTGTCAGCAGAGCCATGTTCCCTCTGAGACTCCTTCCCTACTTCTTCCTAGCTCTGGAGGTGGCTGTGGAGCCCTGGTGTTCCTTGGCTTGCAGCTGCATGGAGTTCCTTGGTTTGCAGATGACACTTGCTATCATTATCACATGACATTCTTCCTGTGTATCTCTGTTTCCTTTTTCTTTTTTAAATCAAAGTTGTATATGCTTAAGATGTACAACTGAATACTACAATCAGGCTAAGTAACATATCCATGTCTTCCCATAGGTACCGTGTGTGTGTGTGTGTGCATGTGTGTGTGTGGTAAGAACACAAGATCTACTGTCTTAGCAAATTTCAAGTATATGATACAGCAGGAATCCCCAAGCCCTGGACTACCAGTATGGGTCTGTGGCCTGTTATAGGACCTGGGCCACACTGCACAGACTCCCTCCTTACTTCTTCCTAGCTCTGGTGTGATGAAGTGGGTGGTGGGTGGGCAAGTGAGTGAAGCTTCATCTGTATTTACAGCTGCTCCCCATCACTCACATTACCTCCTGAGCTCCACCTCCTATAAGATCAGTGGTGGCATCAGATTCTCACAGGAGCGCAAATCCTATTGTGAACTATGCATTTGAGGGATCTAGGCTGCACACTCCTTATGAGAATCTAATGCCTGATATTCTGTCACTGTCTCTTGTCACCTCCAGATGGGACCGTCTAGTTGCAGGAAAGCAAGTCCAGGGCTCCCACTGATTCTACATTATGGTGAATTGTATGATTATTTCGATGTATATCACAATGAAATAAGAATAGAAATAAAGTGCACAATAAATGTAATATGCTTGAATTATCCTGAAACCATCCCCCCTATCCTGGTCCATGGAAAAATTGTCTTCCACAGAACCGGTCTCTGGTGTCAAAAACAATGGGGACCACTGCAATACAGTATGATTCACTCTATTCCACACACAGTACCTTAGCTCTCCAGAATTTACACATCCTGCATAACTGAAACTTTGGATTCTTTCACCAACCTCTCCCCAGTTCCCCTAAGCCTCCACCCCTGGTAACCACCATTCTACTCTCTGCTTCTATAAATTGAACTCTTTTAGATTCCACATATAAGTTAGATCATGCAAGTGTTTTTCTTTCTGTCCCTGGCTTATTTTACTTGGCATAATGTCCTCCAGGTTGTCACAAATGGTAGGATTTCCTTCCTTTTTAAGGCTGAATAATTTTCCTATATATATGAATAAAGACATTGTGGTATATATACACCACAATTTATTTTATTTGTCTACCAATAGACACAGGCTCTGTTCATAATTTGGCTATTGTAAATAATGATTCAATGAACTTGGGACGGCAGATATCTTTTTAAAAATTGATTTAATTTCCTTCAGATATATACCCAGAAATGAAATTGTTGAATCATACGGTAGCTCTATTTTTATGGAACCTCCATACTCTTTTCTATAATGGCTATATCAAGTTCCATTCCCACCAACCATGTATAAGTATCCCCTTTTCTCCACATCCTCACCAACATTTGTTGTCTTTTGTCTTTCTGATGACAGCTATCCTAACAGGTGTGAGGTGATACCTCATTGTGGTTTTGATTTGCATTTCCATGCTAATTAGGGATGTTGAGCATCTTTTCCTATACCTTTTGGCCATGTGTATGTCTTTTTTGGAAAAATATCTGTGTCTTTGTAAGTACTTTTCTTGCCTATGTTTTAAGCAGGTTATTTATTTCCTATTGAATTTTATGAGTTTCTTATCTATTTGGATATGAACTCTGTCAACCCTCCGTATCCTCGGGTTCCAGATCTATGGTTTCAACCAACCTTGGAAAAAATATTCAGAAAAACAACATTGTTGCATCTGTACTGAACATGTACAGACTTTTTCTCTAAATAATACAGTATAACAACAACTTATATAGCATTTACATTGTATTAGTATTAAAAGTAATCTAGAGATGATTTAAAGTATACAGGAGGATATGCATGTTAACGTAAATACTATTCCATTTTGTATGAGGGACTTGAACATCTGCAAATTTTGCTATCCACAGGGGTCCTGGAATCAATTTTTGTGGATACTAAGGGATGACTATATATGGTTCTCTCTTCTTAGAAGGACATCAGTAATGTTGGATTAGGGCCCACCCTAATGATTTCATCTTCAATTGATTTTATTTGCAAAGACCCTATTTTCAAATAATGTCACATTCACAGGCACCAGCGATTAGGACTTGAACATATTTTTAGAAGACAACACAATTCAGCCCCTAACAGCTACCCATTTCCCCTTCATCACTTGCAAACTCACATACAAGCAAGCACACAGCCACACATGGCCAAGCCTTGCCTGCTGCAGAGGCAGTGCTGAGAGGTGGGCTTGGCCATTAGCCTGCAAGTGGCTTCTGGCTCTGGGCTGGTTAGCCATCTGACTGTGAGCAGGCCACATACGAATTCCATTTTTGAACAAACAAGGACACTGAGGCTTTGAGAGTTTATCTAGCTGACCAAACACACAAGGAAGTTATGAGGATGGAATAAAGTACCCTTGTGAAAATAAGCTGTAAAACCTGAGAAGCTCTACAAATGTGACGGAAGTCCTCATTTTCCAGGCCATTGTGACCTTTATGATAGATAAAATCTTATATTTAAGAAGGTGGAACCAGAAATGATGGGCTTTTTTCTCCCCAGTGACAGATCACTTCCTTCTTTTCCAGTTTCTTCCAGAATCCAGAACTCTTCCATAAAATCCCAGACATGTTTTTCCTGGAGCCCTTGTTCCCTTAATCATTATTCCCACCTGGGATTCTGAGAATATCCCACCTTCATGCCTGATATGTATGTACAAGGAACTTTTGCTCCCATTTCTGAGGGATCCATCTAAGTCAGAAAGTGGTTGGATGTTCGCCGCAAAAAAGACCTGTCTATGAGCTCAGTTCTGGCCATTTGGGAAGTCTGGCCATTGGGGAAGGACCAGAGTCACTGCAGTCCTAGAACCTGAGGACAGTTCAATGTTCAATGCTATGGAATAGAGATGTATCCCTTTTTCCATGCCCTCTTGCCAACCTCTGCTGCACTTGCCACCCTGAAACCATAGTGATTGTTCTCAAACCCAAATCTGATCATATTTCTCCCCTGCTCAGAAGTCATCAGTGAGTCCCATGATTGTCATGACTCCTCAGCCCTTCATGGCTTGGCCTCTCTCCACCACCAAGTCACATCTCTCCCCATGGACTTTCAGTGTATCTGTGAACATCTATCCTCTGTTTTCTGGATATGCCAACCTCTCACCATTCCTGTCTGCTTTATATTCTAGTCTTTCAATTAGAAGGAAAACAAAACATAATCATGTCTGATATTTTACCCCAAGATGTGGATCATGGCCCCATGCAGCCCAGAGGATTTGTGAACCTGAAGGTAAAATTTTTCTTTTTGGTCATTTTCAATCCACTTCCCCATGTTCTGCCTCCATTAGAGCAGATGTTCGACTCCATCAGCTTCTGGGGTTCCTTCTACATTCTTGCAGCTGTTGTTGTTATTGTCAGATCATCCCTCAGATTAGAATCCAGATCACATGGACCTGGAAGAATGGAAAGTGTGTACACCCTGTGTGAACATTCACACAATGACAATAAATCGTAGTAAGTGACATCAGCATCCCTGGTATAAATTTTTCCTATCTGTGGAGGAGGCTCAAACCCTTGTATTTTCTCCCTTCCATTCTCCCTTCTTTCCATCTCTCCTGTCCCAGGCCCCCACCCTGTCACAGCAGGGCTGGCACAGGGAAACCTGGCAGGTCTTTCTGAATGCTCCAACTGGCCTCTCCTCTCTGGGAAGTGCTTTTCCTTTCTCTCTTCTCTCACCTCTCTAAATTCTCAGATTCTTTGGAAACTCCTGTTTCTTTTGTAACTTTCCCATCAATCTCCCCTTTCCAACCAGTTACATCAAAAAACAAACAAACAAAACTCACTGTACACACTGCAGAGAAGGTCAAGTAGGCAACATTCTATCCCATACCCTTAGCCATAGGCAGCACTTTACATTCTCAGCTAACTACGGTGACACCCAGACATACCTTCCCAAGGATTACCTGTTTGGGGGTCTCAGCTCCAGGCCTTGCTTTCTGTCAAATAGGAGCCCAAGCATCCAGATCTCTCCACCAAAGTCTATGCCTGATTATACCCAGACTCAGTTGTTTGCTGTTTTAAGTAGATAGAAACAAACATCTTTGACTTACCTGAAGCACAAACATAGGTGAGGACATTTCTACATCTCTCCCTTAGATAAATCAAAATTAATAAGGATAACCTCACCCAAAACCTCAGGGTAGACCAAGCAAGAGATGAGCTATTATGAGTCTGCATCCTAAAGATTCCATTGGTGTACTACCCTATGGATTCATGTTTTTGTGCATTTTAATGTGAAGCCTTCAGCTGTGACTTGGCCTGAGAGAGGGTGGGGGTGCCCAGAAAGACAGATACCAAGCTAACATGCGACAAACTCAGCTTCCCAGTGACTTGCACCCTGAGAAATTCAATTATCACTTCTGAGACATGCAGCCCAGAGGGACTCACAGGTCTTGGATAAGGTGCCAAAAATAAGGAAAAGAAAAAATTAAGAAATTTAAAAACTCCTGATCCTGCAAAGTGTTTGCTTGATAATGCAAACTGAAAACTTGATGAGCGTCCATGAACTGGGAACGGCACACAAGCTTACCTTTCTTACCCTCCAAGAAAGAAAAAAAGAAAAAAAAAGAAAAACAAACAAGCAAGCAACAACAACTGAAACAAATGTATACACTTTAGTTTTGTAGGGTGAAGTGGAAGGGTGAGGCATGGCATAGGGCTTTAAGCAGTAGTTAGGCTCTACTATTAATAGATCATTCTCTTAACCTCTCTGACCATGTGTTTCGTTGTCTATGTGTAACCCTAATAAACTCAGAGACCCATGTGCTTCAGTCTCAGAGCAGTTTCAGATTTAAGCAGCAATATCCTCAAACTGAAAGTAACAAAGATGGAATTCTATTTATTATTCATGCCTCTCTGAAGACACTAAAGGGGATGGAAACACATGGTTCTCAGAAACACTTATGCAAATTCTCTTCCGTCTCCAACCTACTTTCTTATCGTAGCTACTCTGGTTCTGATCTCCAGAGGGAAAATAAAAGGCTTCTTCTTTCACTCCTTACTCATACAGTTTTCTGCTGCTTCCATCCTCCCTCCCTACCCTCCAGTATTGTCATATATAGATTTATCTCTTCTATTATCAAAATAATCTTTCCTCTGAGAAGACCATAGGAGGTGAAAATTGGACTAGCATTTACAAGATTCTTTTTGGTGAGGTTGGAAAAGGAATAAGTCTATAAACATTTCTAAATTATTTATTCCTGTATTATTAATTTTTGTCCCATAACAGGAAATGTGATCCTCTAATCTCTCCTTGGTTACCTCACTAGTTTGTTGTATAGATCAAATAAAATGTTGCACATTCCTTTAGGAAATCATACATCACTATAATCATGTATGGCATTTTTATATGAATCTATGGTAAAAGGATGGGCATAATTTCCCTTTCTTGGGTACCAAGGCAAAAATATGGGGAGAGGAAGGGAAGAGGTTCTTTCTAAAATAACCCTGTAAATAATTATACCTCTGAAACTGGTAAGCATCTCCCTGTATTTTTTTAAATATGCCTTTTTGGTACTTTTCTAGATTTGGCACTCCTAAGAATCAGGTTTTGTTTTTGTAATATTGTGTGTCTGTAAACTGAGTGTTGCATTAATCAATTAGTTAATCCATCCAACTAATAAAAATTTGTCAATAAATTAGCAATTTGCTTCCACATTAAAAATAAATGTCTTCCATGACTCAGGCACTGGTGTTAAGTAAATCATAGTCCTTTCCTAAAGGAACTCACAATCTAGTGGGTGAGGTGACAATGTAAGCAGCTATTTTAAGTCATTAATTCCTGATGGAACAAATTCCAAGGAGAAGGGTGGGAATTAAGAGCCTAGACTACTGATGAAGCTACTACTACTGTTGATACCTAACCCGGGTCCTAATTCTCCTGTGGACTAACACATCCAGAGGGAGCTCAGCAGTTGTGGCAGACACTGTCGTCTGGCCATGCTTTAGCTATTTACATCACCTCTTCCTCTGCCCATGTCATACAATAGAGACTGAAATATACAAGTCACAGTTTCTAGCTTCCCTTGAAGTTGAGGTACCTATGGAACTCAGTTCTGACCATTAGGGAAGGCTATTGAAGAGCTTTGGAAAAAAATTATTCCCGGCCAGGCATGGTGGCTCATGCCTGTAATCCCAGCACTTTGGGAGGTCGAGGCGGGCAGATCACGAGGTCAGGAGATTGAGACCATCCTGGCTAACCCAGTGAAACCCCGTCTCTATTAAAAATACAAAAAATTAGCCAGGCTTGGTGGTGGGCACCTGTAGTCTCAGCTACTCGGGAGGCTGAGACAGGAGAATGGCGTGAACCCAGGAGGCGGAGCTTGAGTGAGCTGAGATTGCACCACTGCACTCCAGTCTGGGGACAGAGTGAAACTCCATCTCAAAAAAAAAAAAAAAAAAAAAAATTGGTCCCTTGCCAAAGAAAAGAGAAGCAGAAGAAGGAAAATTTCCTGCTTGGTACCACTTTTTATTTCCGACCTTTGAAGACATGATGTTCAATTATGCAACTTGCATTCTGCAAATATATGTGGCAAGTTGGAGAACCTAAATCAATGAACCTGTGTTCTTGGTGACATCATTGAGCCAACAAATTAACTAAGAGGCCATCTATCTCAGAAGTAAACAATAAATGTTCATCCTTTAGGCTACTGCATTGAATACATTTGGGAATAACTTCAGGCTGAGGTCCTGAGGAACCTCAGCCTGAAATTAGTGCTGTGGTGGAGAGAAAACTACGAGGAACACTGATTCAAGAGAACTTGGATCTGACACTGCCAGCTGCTGATGAGTTGTGTGATCTCAAACCCATCTCTTAAGCTCAATTTCCTCACCTGCACATGAGGAGATGAAAGCAGGTGAACTCCTCTAGCCACCAGCTTGGACATTCATTCTAAGGCCCTCTGTGACTGACCTGATCAACGCAATGGCCACAATGTTGCCTGATCATGGAGAATGCACACTCAGCTGGTCCCTGAGCTTCCTCATTTCCCACTGTGGTCCAGGGATCTTTGGAACCTCAGCAAAGTGGATCTCAGTCTGCATTTTCTTAGGGGCTTGGTGAGGAATGGCATGGCTCTAGGGTCAAGATAATCACAAATGGTAGTTGTCTCACCTGTTTTGTGTGTCTAGGGAGGATCCCAGCACTGATGGGGAGAAATCACTCTAAGCATCTCTTGCAGAATACTGGCCAAACCCCAAACATGATAAAGTCTGCACCTGTAATTATCTGAACACTAATGGTGGAAAATACCCACTCCCTCTATCAGTGAACACAGGTGTTTGGCACCTGCATGATCTTTTATTCTAGAAGAGGTTAATGGCATAGACTGTCCACTGAGATGGCCCCTCCCAAACAAAGCCTGCAGGTTGACATGCTAAAAGCCCCAAAAGAAGGTAGCAGATTGACAACAGTCTGAGCAGGACCAAATCACAGTGAACATTCTGTGGTTATGGAAACTAAGGCCCAGAGAGGTCACATAACTTGTCAAGCTCATGAAGCAAGGTAGAGACAAAGTCAACTTGTAGCAACTCTAGAGGCCAGACTTGTCATCAAAGGATAAACAGCAGAAAATAGTTAGAAGAACAGCTTTTAATACAAACAGAAAGAAGAAATATATACCAGTAGTGAGAAAAGTATCATTGAAATATAAACATGGGCTTCCAGAGTGAGTCTTTGTTGGATAAAACACTCATTTACATGTGTCAATCGTATGTTTATTAACAGTTAATTTGCAAAGTTATAGTCACAATGTGTACATGACAATATTTAAGCTCTGTTTGAATTTGGTTCTGGCTGTAAAAATTGGATTATATTAAAAATTTAACGCATGGCACCTTGCATTTCCCCTGCCATTATGTTCATCACACTTGAAACATCAATTTTCAATGTTCGACTGCCTCCCTGTACTAACGGCTTCTTGAAGACAAGAAACTATGTTTATCTTATTTACTGCTCTACTCTCAGTGCTAAGCCAAGCATATGATATGTGTTTTATGTTATGTGACAGATGGATGAATGAATGAATGAAAAGTTCCCCTAATTCCCCATCCAGAGCTCCATACTATGAGTTAAACTTACTCTATTAAGGAGGTAAATATTTAAGGATTAGAAGAGCCTGGTTTTTTTTCCCTTATGCCTAACCGTGTAGCATTTGAATTGTCTTTGAAAGCTGTGGTTTCACACTTGCACGCAATATCCTGACTTGCTGTCCAATTCTAAGATTGAGAGGGTTTCAGGGTCCCCCTTCCTCCGTGCAGATTTTACTGCAGCTGAGTCGCCATTAAATTCTATTTGTCAATTCAACAGTTACTGAATATCTGTTCAGTATAAGGTAAGACAATCTTCTCTTCAATACCCAAATTAGAGTTAAGGGCAGGTTCCATGATTTTCTTTAGCCCCCAAGTGCCTATCATATATGTGAGTGTTTAATGAATACTTATAACTCCTTCCACAGTTTAGTTCTTGGCAGCTGGCCTGTACAGAAAGTCCAAGCTGCACCTCACTGCCTCTGCTTGGCAGTTTTAATTCTTTTGTTGATCCAAATTGGTGGAGATGGAGATAGGTGAGTAACTATTTGTGTAGAACCTGGCTCTGTTAAAGAGCTCAAATCTTCTTCCCCTCCAAACCACTAACCCTTGTGAGATAGAAAGGCCAGGGTTTCCCCTTTACATTTCTCTGTCTTTTCTCCGAGGTGATGACTGCACAACCACAAAGTAGCCAGAACTCTTGGTTCCTAAGTCCTCCCTTTGAGCCTGTTCTCTAAGGCCCTGGGGGTTTTGGGCTGCATGGGACCCTAGGGATAAGTGGAAAGGAGGGGCCTAGTCACTGCAGCAGCACTGGATAAGTTCCTGTAGTAGGGGGATCCACTGGCCACAAAGACTCTGGGAATTTGTTGGCCAAGTCCCCTCTATCAGTCAGTTCCCTTCACGGGCAACACCTGCCCTGGGCCACCCACAGTGCTGCCTTGCAACACATTCAAGCCATCCTATTTATAACACAAGCAGATTACTCATTTTAGTGGTTAAGTGGAGCATGTGTCAGAGACTCTTCAAAGTGGAACCACACATCTTCCCAAATATTCAATTTTTATTCAGCTTGACGGCTCCCTCTGACTAGAGTCAGAAATCTTCAAAAATAGGATGCTGGATCTATCTCAGCCTCTAATCAGGGATCCACAGGACAGCTTCAATGCTGTCCTAGCATACTTTCTGATGTCAGCTGTCAACCTCATCCCCATCTTCAGCAAAAGTGACAGAGCAAGGAAAATTAGAAGAGGAAAAGGCCAGCCCAGATGGTGAGTTCTTATGTCTAGACAGGCTAATGAGTAAAAAGTGTTCTCAGAGGTCCATGAACCAGGAAAATAACATCAAAGAGTGATTCAATTTTTCCCCCAATCAGTGCCTTCTGTCCTGAGCTCCTTGTCCCAGGCTAAGTGGGGGAAGACTGCCTCCTCTTGGCACTGGGGACTCTGCTCTGACAAGGTTAAGCCCAGCCTCCACCACTCACTCCCCACCTGCCATGAGGTCCATTCAAGGCCGATGAAATCAGGTTCACCTTCTTGGGAGTCTGTTCATCAAAACTGTCCTTTCAAAGATACATGGTTTGTGGTCCCCAGCAGGGCAAAATCTGAGTAGGACTGGGATGCTCCATTTCTTAAGCTTTCTCATTACATTCCTTAGGGTCCCTCAATTCTCTAAAATGCACAGAATCCCTTAATCTCTAAGTTGGCAGGTACCCTGAAACCTAGCTATCCTCTTTTTCTGCAGGATTCTACCCATAGAAAATCATTCAGTCTCTACTCAAAACCTTCTAGATATGGGGAACTCACAATTTCTCATTCCATCTTTGGTCAACTCTGTTAGAATGCTCTTCTTTTTAAATTCATACCAAATGCCTGTATTTTTGTAATAAGTTGACTGGAGTTTTAGAATCATGGCATACGTAGAAGACCTGGAATGGAATGTAGAGGAAATCTAACTTAGCCCCCTCATTTTCTAAGGAGTCCTATGCAACCAATTCTTGACTGACATCATGGTGATAAGTCAGTGATATGGACAAGACTCGAGTCCAAGCTTCTGATCAGTTCCAGGTGACCAGAACACCACACCAGCAGTTCCTCCTTCTCCTGGGACCAAATTCCACCATAATAATTGTAATCCTTTGAGTCTTAAAGCCCCAGTGTGTGGCAGACATGACTTTAAGTTGGTTCCTAACTATTGTTCTGGTTAAATGTCAGGTATTTTCCAAAGAAAAGCTTCAATAAAAGACCCAAGATGGGCACCAGGAGGTGGAATGGATAAGCAGGTGATGGAAGTTTTGAAGGATAAATCTGTGTGCTCCCGTCCAGCTCCTCTGGGGTAGAACAGCACTCCAGGTGGTTCTCCTCTGGTGTGTCATCTCTAAATGCGGCTGGAAGCAGAGGGATGATGTGGGGAAGACATTTGATCTTCACATTCACATGACAAAGCAGACTAAATTTACTTGTATTTTATAGAAAAAGAAATGGAGGCTTGCAGGAGTTAAATATGACTTAATCAAGTTCAGAGAACTCGTCATTGGCAGAAAAAAAGGCCAGAAGCAAGATTTCCAGATTCCTAGTCCAGTGATGTTTTGCTATGAACTATGACCTAGGCAATGAGGACCGAGCTATCAAAAAACGGTAAAATAGTAGAGTAGCGACTATATATTAAGGATGTATTGTGCCCCATGAATGCTTCTGAGTATTTTTATGTTTTAATGCATATCATCTGTCACAACCCTGTGATGTGGGTATCATTTTTATTTCCACCTTAGAGGTAAGAGAACTTAGGCATAGAGATGTTAAGGATGCTTAACATCTCTGTTAAACTAGAAAAATACCAAGTCAGGTTTCAAACCCAGGGAGCTACCTCAATGCACTGCCTCTCTGTAGGTGTCCCCAAACTGGCAGCTCTGAGCTGCAAAATTCTCTGCTGGAATTTGAAGTGGGGCCCTGCTTTCAGTGAAACACCAGGCAGAGAGAGAGTTTAAGGCTCACGTGTTTTTGCCAAAGCTCATCTTCTTCTCTGTCCTCAACATCCTATCAGTCTGTTGAGGCTGATAGTGTTTGGGCCAACATTGTCCTTCTGGCTGTCAAGCCTTGTTGTGAGTCAGTTGATGAGATGGAGGAGAGGTCCAAGTACCCCCCACCAGTGCTCTTAACGTCTATCTTCCCCTCCACTTCTCACCTCCTTTAGAATTGCTTGCCTCTTCTTGCTTGGTTTTCTGCCTTCACTTGTTTGACTGTCAAGAGTCTTTCTTCTTTTCTCCACCCTAACCACCACTGTCAGAGCAGACATGACACACTGATGCTCTGAAATCTTCAGTGGCTCTCATTGTCTACAGTCTTAATTGTAATACATCATTATGCAGATTTCAAGGATCTCTATCATCTGACCACAGCTTACCTTTCCAGACAGTGAATCAATCTGATTGTTGCTTTCTCCAGAGTGGGTCAGTGACCACTGGGGGATTTTCAGGCTCTGCAAATCAGTGAGAGCAGAGAGTGGCTCCAGCCCCTGCCCCACCTTACCTAACATCCTGATGTTCCTTCCCTACACTTTTCCATCTACACAATGAAGATTTAGGCTCATCCATAGGACTCTGAGGTCTCTTCGGCTCTGAAATTCTGAAGGAGTGGAAGGAGCATAAACCTAGACCTGAACTCTATGTGGGATGGAAAGACGAATCAGGGGGGAGATTACTTAGAGAGAAGCTTAGAAAATGGGGGCTTAGCTGCAGGGAAACTAGGATAAAAAGGGAAGATCTAGAGAAACTTCAAAGTTGGAGGTCACAAGTCAGTGCCTCATATACTGGGGACACATTGAAATCACCTGGGAAACTTTATAAAATGCTGAAGCCTGGGCCCCCCCTTCCAGATATTCTGATTTAAACAGTCTATAGCACGCTCTACTCATTGGGATCTTTAATAGCTCCTTAGATGATTCTAATGTTCTGAAGAGTTTGAAAGCACAACCCTAAATGAAAGACAGGCATGCAGGGAAAATGATATAACTTTTATAAAAAGGAGATGTTGTCTGCATCAGAGTTCAGGGAAATGGGCCAGAGGAGACAATCAATGCAGCAAAACACCATAGGACCTACAACTCTCCCAGCGAATGGTGAATATTTTCCTAGGATACCCACCTCTTAGGGCCAACTCAATTAGATTTACTCAGAGAAGCCTCCATGTGAGAGGACTGACCTCATTATTATTACTAATTCGTGAAAACCTGGTCCTCCAGCTCCACTGTGTCCAGACCTGAGTGGCGCTGTAGGTTCTACCTGCGGTGCCAACGTTGATATCATCAACCCTGATGTGGACTCAGGTCTCAGCAAGCTGTGTCTTCCCAGCTCACCTTGAAAGCCGACTTATTTTTAGCCTTGCCGACATCCCATGTGGGTGAAAAGGCCAGGTATCTATCAAGTCAGGTAACTTTTCCCTCCTACACTGTCCCAAGTGAACTGTTGAGCAGTACTAGAGAAGCCAGGAGACTGGTCTTAGAAACATTCTAGGGAGAACTTTTGACGAAGGCCTCACCTTCCAGATACAATGAGCTGTGTCCTTTCTCAGCCGAGGGTCAGAACAGCTAACTCTGCTCCGGGGCTGTAAGTGTGTGTGGTGCCAAGCAGCTGTCACTGGTCAGAGGATGGGAACTAAGCCAGATAGTGGGGTCCTCCTAGAGTGGGGTTGACTTAAAAGTAGAGTCAACCTAGAGAGGGAGGGTCAACTCAAAGAGTAGAGGGTTAACCCGGAGAGTGGGATCAAATCAATGTATTTTTACCTCACTGCAAAAGTTTCACATTACTTTGGACAGAAGTTACCAAACAATTGAGGTTAAACACCCGAGAAAGTAAAGTGGAGGTAACCGCAACCTAGGACAAATTCCTGTTCTTTGCTTCTTTTTGTGCCTTCTGGTCATGCTCTGTGAAACTTCACATGTTTATTTGGGGTGTGTGAGATATATCTGCCATTTGCCCTCCATATACATATCCCATTCTTTTCTACCCTGTACAACAGACTGCATGTACTCTCAATGAACTTTATCAGTCATCTCATACTGGCTGACCTCCAGTTGGATTTGACCAATGGGAGCAACAGGAGATGGGAGACAGGAAAAAGAGTGATACTTGAATGTTTAATGTTGTAGACTACTGTGTTTCTCCATTAGAGACAACAACTCCCATCAAACTGTTTTTCCTCAGTTTTCCAGTAATCACTCCCCTCTCTTGCTCCTTCTTGAGGCATGGGTGTGACTAGCCTGGAGGATCCTGCACCATCCCTTGTTGTGCTTTTCTTAAACTGTGCCCAAGTCTCTGTAAATAGCTTCTTTCTTAAATTCTGCCTTTATTATACTCTCCTACTTGGACCATGAACGATTCAAGAGGTGCGCATGTGTGTGTGTGTGTGTGTGTGTGTGTGTGTGTATGTGTGTAATGGTTGGTTGAGGAACATAGGCTTGCTTAGGTTTGATCTTCAAGTCACATTCTTATGACCACCACAGCTGCATTCTGTCATCATGATGTAAGACTACTGTCACACTGCTACAGGTCTGGAACTTTGTCATGCCAAACCATGCCATATAATTCTGAACCTTTCAGTGCACACCGTCAAAGTTAGTTTTCCTAACATCCTGATTTCCCTGGAGCTATACCGGCAACAAAAACTAGAGTTAACGGCAATCTTGGTCCTATGTTAGCTCTGAATAATAGATAATAACACCTTCATTAAGAAAACGGAAGTTCTGAGAATTGAAGTTCTCATTCACTTCTTGTTTCATTCCTTCGTAAAAAGCATGAATTATCTATTATTTCCTCAATACTGTGCCAGTTACTGTGACTACCAAAATAAATAAAAAATTGTTTCCTCCTCTAAGAGTCTTGATATCTGGGATAAAATGGAAATTATGAAAATTTGATTTACATATGTGCAGCAAAGTGTTATAAGATTGAACATCATATAGATATCTTTTTACACAACAGTAGAAAGCCAATAGATCAACAATGATCCTAATCAAAAGTATTTCCATTGTGATATCTTTAGCTTTTTTAGGTGGATTTTATGAGCAGAAAATATTATCAGAGGTCATTTTATGATTAATTTTGAATAAGTATTCTATTAATAAAGATTTTACATCCAAAAACACAGATGAAAATCCTTTAATCTTTTACTTATCACCTATAAGTCTTATAATTCTGATATGGACCTAGTGAGTTTAACTATCTACTTTTTAAAGAATTTTGATCGATGTCTGGTCTCCATTAAAAACTTATTTTAAGGCTGGGCTCAGTGGCTCACGCCTGTAATCCCAGCACTTTGGGAGGCTGAGGTAGGTGGGTCACGAGGTCAGGAGTTTGAGACCAGTCTGGCCAACATAGTGAAACCCCATCTCTATTAAAACTACAAAAAATTAGCTGGGCATGGTGGTGAGTACCTGTAATCCCAGCTACTAAGGAGGCTGAGGCAAGAGAATTGCTTGAACCCAGGAGATGGAGGTTGTAGTGAGCCAAGATCGCACTGTACTCCAGCCCGGGTGACAGTGCAAGCCTCTGTCTCAAACAAAACAAAACAAAACAAAACAAAAAACTTATTTAAAAAATGCTAAACTGCTTTAATAAATTTAATATATTTGATTTCATAGAAAAAAATTTGATCTGATAAATTTTCTCAAGTACTTAAATGATTCCTATAAATCTAATAAATTAACCTCTTAAATTAGCAATTCTTAAGCTTTTATAATTATTTGAAGACAATACAAAAAAGATTCCAACCTAAATTTATGTCTAAATTAATCAATCAACTACTCACTATAAATTGCAATTACAAGACTGATCTGCAGTTATAACAGACTGAATACTCTTAAACATGGTAAGAACATAAACACCAAAATCAAACATTTCTAAATATAAAATAATAATATAAATTTTCTATTCTTAATTGTGAGAAAGAAATACATCATCCCAAACAATTCTAGAGGAGGAAGATTCCTTCTCAGTTGAGCCTTCATCATAGCTAGTGACACTGGCTAGGGTGGGAGGTCTGGAGCTGCTAGTGTCTAGAGAGATTTCTCACAACTCTTACTACCAAAGGGAGCACCTTGTATCATCCCAATTCCTTGGGCTTCATAAATTGGAAAAGAGAGTTTTCCCACTGCACACATCCTAGTTTTGAGTCATGTCATTACCTAATTCTTCCACCAATGCACCGGTGGAAGTCTGCAACCCCAGCCCTGGAATCACCTTCATGGCAGACAATAAATCTTGGAACAAGGTTGTGACCCTCCATCCACTCTACTCCTACTCATCCTTGGCAAGAAGTTTCCTTCCTAACCTGTGCCAGCAACCAGTCCTACGTCCCAGGTGGAGGAGAGGGTCCGGAGAGCTGCAGAGGAGGAGTGTTCACCTGAAAGAAACTTAGTCTGGAAAAGCGCATCTAGCTGTGCTGCCCTTTTTCCTTCAGGAGTAGCCACAAATGCAGGGGCAGCTGTATGGATTATTTGCAGACTTAATAGTAGGCCAGGCCCATGGTGAAATTCCCAGCCAACCACTCAGTCTCACTCTGAGAAATATTTCCCTCTCTGCCCCACTCCTTCCTTTTCTCCATGTGATCTTGTCCAAGTTGGTACAGACACCCTGGGTGGCAAAATCCATTTACTGTCTGACACACACCACTCGACCTCTCCCATTGGCAAGGACTTCAGGTTTGCCAGGAGCCAAGTGAGCTTTGGGTAACCCCAGAGATGTGACGACTTCTCGGAAAATGATCTCTGGTCTTAAAGTACATGCACTCTCAGCCTTGCCATCTGTTTTTTGACTCTGTCTCTTTCCCCTTCCCTCCTTCTTCTCCTTTTTATGTCCTTTTCATCTTCTCTCCTGTATTTCAGTCTCTTCTATCTCCTTCTCTCATCTCTCTTCTTTACTTTTTCTTCCCCTTTGGAAGGAGTCAGTGATTATGCATATAAATATTTATGAATTTCATTTTTAAAGGGAGTGGTAGAGAGGTGAAATGAATATGTGTTAATGCCACTAAAAATAGTTAAACTTGTGAGCCTCTGCCATATGCCAAGCACTTAGCATGTATTACCATTTGATCTTCAAAACAATCTTCATTGATTGATTGACTGATAGAGTATTGCTCACATTTTCCTTATGATAAAGCTTAGGGAGGGTAAGTAATTTCCTCAAAATTAGCAAACATGGTTTAATCACATGTTCTAGGAGTACCAACTCTAGGATCACTCTGAACCATGTCGCCATGATATGACCCAAGGCCAATTTCCCACTTCGTTTGGCTAGGGGGCTACAATATCATTTCCTTGAGGTCCTTAGATCTAGGGCCTAGCCAGGTGCCCAGACCTCTGCCTCACACTGAGCTTATGGACAGATCACAGCCACCAGTGGTAAACCTAGAAACTATTTTATTTCAAGAAAGAAGGTGTGTACTAAATCCATCCTAAAGGGTGAAAGCTCCTCTGTACTCATGATTGCTAACATGTGGTAAGAACTAAGTAAACTGCTCTAGTTCAGAGTAAAGAAAAGTCACCTGAAATGTGAACAGATGAAGAAAAAAGGGGGTATTAATGGAAAGGATGAAATTAAAGGAGGCTTGCCAGCTGGGGGAGAAGGTATATGATCTACAAAGCTCCAACCTCTACCAAAAGAAGTATTTGTTAATCATCTGTGTATGCTAAGTCTGCTACAAGGCCTCCCAATGAATCATGCCTCCTGGTACTCACGCCCTCAAGCAGTTCCTCTCACACTGACTCTGGGCTTGGCCATATGTCACTTGCTTTGGTTAAGAGACCTCATCAAATGTGACCCAAGCAGAGGCATAATAAGCACTTGCACATCGAAACTTTTCCTTCTAAACTCAACCATCAGATAAAGAAGGTCAGCCTGTGCTGCTGGGAAAAGAGGCCACATGGAGAACCGAGATACCTAAGCAAATAGCCAACACCAAAGGCTCAAACACGTAATTGATCGATTTTATCTTCCAGTCCCAGATGGGCCATCCCAAGGAGCATCATGTGGGACAGAGATAAACCATCCCACTGAACCTTGCCCAAATCCCTGACCCATGAAACAATGAGTAATAAAGTCATTGTTTCAAGTCACTCAGTTTTGGAGTGGTGTGCTAGGCAGTAATAATAGACCACTGATAAGACTTTCCCAAGATATGTGCTGAACAATGGCTCATTAGGTATTTTCCTACTCATTTCTCCACCTCCCTAGGGACAGCTGTGCTCCTGCCTCTCTTCATCCCTCTGTGCCACTCTCTCCTGGAGAATGAGGGCTCAGGAAATGAAAAGCAGAACAAAGAGGGGCTTCCCCAGTAACTCATGGTACCCCCTGGTCCTTCCAAGCAATTCATAACAGGGTAGACATTATAAAACAAGGAGGTCAAATCTTTTTCGGAAGAAAAGGCCCCTTTTCACTGACAGAGGCTCTGAGCTAATCAAACATGTTGAGAACTGCCCTTGACCATCCTGAGTGGAGAAAGGGCTTTCAGGCCTTGAAGTGAGCAGGGAAGAGGGCATCTTTTCCAGCTACACTGTCCCAGCCTGGGATATTCATAAACCTTAAAGGTAGGTGAGGAACAAGAGAACAGAGCAGTCTGGAGGTGGGAAGGACATGAATTGGTTGGGAGCTAGACCTCCAAGGAGGTGGTGGATTGCTTTTGGAAAGAAGGAAAATTTAATTCAAAGGAAAACATGGGAGGGGTCTAATCAATTAGCAGATAGATGCTGGTCCAGTAAATACAATCAATAAATGCTTCTTTATCCTCTGACTTGAACAGCTTAGGACAGGAGCAATATCTTAGTCATCTTTGATAGCCAGTACCCAGCACAGAACTGGCACAGTAGGATGCTCAAAATCACAGTGACCTCAGGCAGGTCATTTCATCTCTTGTCTTTGCTTCCTCAACTGGAAAATGAGGGCACTGAAGAAGTGCTCCCCAAAGCTCTACTGATCCTCCACAGAGAAAGGAGCAGGCTGGTGTTTTATTTTATGTGTTCTGGTGGCAAAGGCCTGGTTTCTCTCCCAGCACACTGACAGGTTGAACCAGAAAGAAGATGGAGGGAAAGCCACAGATTAACCCCTTCCTTCTTGGTGGTGTTCCCCAGGATTGAGGCCCAGGGAGGAAGAGGCTGAGACGGCCAAGCCTTGGCTGGGATCTGTCACCAACAGCATAAAATGTAGGCTCTCCTCAGCGTGGGAGAGGAAAGGAGGCAGGTGGAGCCAGAGCTGGGACAGGGATGTAACACAAATATCCCAAGCAGCTGAGATAACAAGAACCTATTGAGGAAAGAGGCATGTCAGAGGAAATGAAACCAACCAGCCCATAAATGAAAAAGTTCATAGGAAAAGGCTTTCTGAAAGTAGGGGAGGGCAAGGAATGAGAGGGCAAAATAGTAAGACTCAAAGCCCCCAAAATCAAATGGAAAAAACTTGCAAATGCATGGCAAAGGATGTGGGGAGAAATAAATGATTTCACCCAGTGGCGGCAGGTCACAAACCTGTATCAGCCATGGCAGGGAGAGATCAGAAGGAAGCTATGCAGGTGGACAGTTTCAAGGACTGAAGAGAAACAGGGCAACAGAACCAATGTCTCAGATTTCCTCTGCAGAGTGGTCCTGCAAGGTGAAGGCAGGGCATTCTAGACATAGCAATTTGAAGTCACAATTGTGATTTATATTCTGCCTAGCGTGTTATGCTTTATTTCATTTATTTTTATAGTTGCTTTGGGAAATCAGAAGAGCAGGTGTCAGCACCTCATTTACTGATGAGGGAATGAGATCCTAAAGCGATTAAGGCACTCACTAAGGGCACTGAGCAGCCAGGGACACTGGGGAGTAGAATATGGAATGACCATCAGGGGACCTCCAGCGTCTGCTCTGAGGTCTGTCCGCACATTCGCTACTTTAAAAAAAAATCATATTTTGATATACTGAAATAAATCTACTCATACAACCTGCCTTTCCCTAAGAATATAATTGCTCACATAATTAAAATGTATGTGCAATATCTCTATGAGTGGGAAACAAACTGGATACTGCAAACTGTTGTGAGAGAGGCCATGATAGAAACATAATTTTAAGAAGAGTTTGAAAATTGTCTTGAACAATTGAGAAAGAACAGTTAAAATGAAAACTCAGTTCTTCGCTCCCTAAACTGTTCCCTCAGAAAGAGTCAGCACATAACTGTGTGCTGGGGAAACTATTTTAATTCCAACCCTATCTTAAATGGTTTCTCTTAGAAGAGCTTATGATAACTGCGCTGTCTCAGAATTGCAGAGATTCCCAGCTCTTCCTTAATTGGGGTAGAGTTTTTTTTTTTTAATTCAGGCACTCAGTCCAGCTGCTTGACTGGGTTTTCATCAGAAAACAAGCTGCCATATTTGGGGCTATAATCCCTATCTGAACACACCCCAGGCAGTGAGCTGTGGTGGCTTTCAGTGTAAGAAAGAGAGCAGAGAAGTAGACTCCACCATCACTCAACTCGATTTGCAGGAGTAGGAGGGGAGAATTAGGACAGAATTAGAATCAGGACTGCTGAGTCCTTTGGAGTCCAGGACTAGAGCTGCCAGCAAGAGAAGGTGCAACTCATTTGAGCCTTAGCACTTGGCTGGACCCCACAAAGGTCCTGACAGCAGGGACTACATGGTACTTACCATGCAAAGATGACTCACACTACAAGGTCAAATAGGAGGATTTCCACAGCACAGACACTAAGGAACAAAGGGATTTAGAGAGGGCTGTGCATCAGAGAGGTCTAAGAAGTGCCCATGGAGCAGTCTGGGCAGTGTCCACGGAGGAAGGCTGACTTGGACGTGTTCCCTGAACAGGGTAGAGAAAAGCAGGAAGGAAATCCCAAGGTAGAAATGGGGAGGAAGAATGCTGGGTGTGTGTGGGAAACACTGGGGAGGTCAGTCCTGCTGATAGTGATGAGTGCTGATGTAGAAGACATATGCTTAGAGGGGGCCTTTGGAATATATTGTGGGAAGCTCAGGGAGAGAGCACTGCCCTCAAGGCCAGCACTGAATCAGGAAGCTGAAGTGTTTCCAACTTTGTCACCACTGGCCATGTGCTCAGTCAAGCTACTTTCTCTCTCTCTCTCTCTCTCTCTCTCTCTCTCTCTCTCTCTCTCTCTCTCTCTCTCCCCCCGCCCCCCTCTCTTTCTGGGCCTCAGTTCCATTATTTCTGTAAGAAGGCGGTTAAGAAGACCATCACAATAGCTAATATGCCTTATGTTCTCACAGTGAGGCAGGCCTTGCTCTGACATGCATTCACCCACTCCATCCTTAAACCACTGAGAAGGAGAACCTGGGATTATCCACATTTTGTAGACGAGAAAACAGGTACAGAGAATTAAGTAACTTCTCCCAGGATGCATAACTCATCAAGTGGAAGAGCCGGGACACAAAATCCTACGTTGTGGCTCTAGAGCTTGTGTTTGTCTTAACCACTACTCAATGCTCTTCAAATTCCTTCCAAACCAGCATGCAAGTGCAAAGTTAAAATGAGCTGTCATCTGCAAAAGTAGGACACACGACCCTTTTCCCCAAATTGACAAAGTAATGCCTTCCTCCTGCCTGGGCTCACCCCAGGGCTCCTAATGACCCAGGAGAAAAAGTCACCTGGCTGAGTCCTGAGGCTGAGCCTGAGCCTGCCTGGGGTAGGAATGTGTGGGTGGGGATGAGGGGGACATTTAGTGATTGTCACTCCAGCCCCTGTAGCATATCTGTTTCAACAACGGCTGCTTATGACACGCTTGGCTTCTGTCCTTGTCATTATTTTGTGCTCCAGTTATGATAAGTGTGTTCCAAGAATGATCTGAGGAATAATAATTGAAAGCTATTATTAATATGAACAAAGGCCATAGTAATGCGGATCATGATTGAACAGCCCTCCAAGGAAGACATGGGTCAAAGAACATATAAAATTATAAAATGCTGTGGTGGGAAGGTTACTTAGAGATCATCCATTTCAGCCCCCTGATATTACTGATGAGGCTGGACTTGAAGAGGCTAAGTCTGCTGCCTGAACACACCGAGCTTGTGGTACCAGCTCTGACCAGGACCCACATTTTCTGAATCTATTTACTAAAGATTGTGCTAGAAAAGGCAAGCGTCTTATTTTCCAGTTTCTAGCAGAGTGATTTTTGCGTTCTGGGACACCTGCTACAATTCCCAGGACACAGAGGGTTGCTGGGTTGGAAATTGGGAGATTTGGAGCTATGGCTCCATAAACTGAGAGGGGCCTCATGCCTTCCTCTTATCCATATTTCAGCCTACAGAAAGTTAAAAGAAGTCAAAGCACCAAGCTTTGAATACTCAATGCTCATGCATTTCTGTGCAGAGTCTAGAGCAGCTTTCAAGTTCTGACCATCACCTGGAAGGGGAGCAGCTACAGCACCCAGAATCTTAGGGCCTTTCCAGCTGTTGGCCTACCAGGAACCCTAAACTTCACAAGGATGGTTTTCAATGCATTTCTTAAGACTGAAGATCCATTGCTTTGTGCTGGGCCCCGAAAAGACCTTCTCTATTAACAAAAAGACTGCATTTACCCTGGCCCAATCAGTAGCCATGTGGCCTAGGCATATCAGTCCAAATTTCTGTGCCCCACTTTCAACAACTGCACAATAAATGGACTTTAAAAATGAATGCCGGCCGGGCTCAGTGGCTCAAGCCTGTAATCCCAGGACTTTGGGAGGCTGAGATGGGCGGATCATGAGGTCAGGAGATCGAGACCATCCTGGCTAACACGGTGAAACCCCATCTCTACTAAAAAAAATACAAAAAACTAGCCGGGCGAGGTGGCGGGTGCCTGTAGTCCCAGCTACTCAGGAGGCTGAGGCAGGAGAATGGCGTAAACCTGGGAGGCGGAGCTTGCAGTGAGCTGAGATCCGGCCACTGCACTCCAGCCTGGGCGACAGAGCGAGACTCTTTTTCAAAAAAAAAAAAAAAAATGAATGCCACCTTCCCCAGAAGGTACTCCAGGAAGTGCTCGGGGCCTCACTGCTCTGGGTGCAATCTGTCTGGCTGGGGAGTCCCAATCACCAGCCCCTGCCAGCCAAGGAGGCGCCAGCCCCAGATGAATACCTAGAGAGGGAATAATCCCTGAAAACTATATAGCATGTGCTGAAATTTAAGTCACTTCTTCCTAGGTTCCCCAAGTCTCTCTTTTTTTTTTTTTTTCTTTTGAGATGGAGTCTCGCTCTGTCCCCAGGCTGGAGTGCAGTGGTGTAATCTCGGCTCACTGCAACCTGCCGCTCCCGGGGTTCAAATGATTCTCCTGCCTCAGCCTCCCAAGTAGCTGGGACTACATGCGTGAGCCACCATGCCCAGCTAATTTTTGTATTTTTAGTAGAGACAGGGTTTCACCATGTTGGCCAAGAAGATCTCGATCTCTTGACCTCGAAATCGCCCACCTGGGTCCCCCAACCAAGCCTCTTCTTATGTGTATTTGATGCCCTCTGGTACACTTGGCAAGTGCTTACTTTGCTCATAGTTTATCCACTTCCCTCTGTGTGCATTTGTTTAAGCTAAGAAGGGGGAAAAAAAGAATCACAAGGAAAGCATATATAGACCAAAGTGTCCAGTTGTAGCTACTCAAGCTTGTTATGAATATCTCTGTGAGACCAGAGCATGGAGTCAGTTGGCCTAGGACAAATGTACTCTATTCCAGTCTTGTACCAATCCATACAGACATTTTTGTTCTCTGCTTCCTATTTTTTTTTTTTTTAGATGGAGTCCCCCTCTGTGGCCCAGGCTGGAGGGCAGTGGCGAGATCTCGGCTCACTGCAACCTCCACCTAACTGGGTCAAACAATTCCCCTGCTTCAGCCTCCTGAGTAGCTGGAATTACAGGCACATGCCACCACACCTGGCTAATTTTTTTGTATTTTTAGTAGAGATGGGATTTCACCATGTTGGCCAGACTGGTCACAAACTCCTGACTTCAGGCAATCCACCTACCTTGGCCTCCCAAAGTGCTAGGATTACAGGCGTGAGCCACTGTGCCCAGCCTCTGCTTACTTCTTTTATACTTGTGGATTTTTTTTTCGTTTATATTCAAACTCCAGTGTTATCTCAAGAGATTGAGGGCCTTGCACTGACATTGGTCGTACATCCAAAAATAGCCCTTATTTCATTCTGCTGGTCATGAAGCTCACCCCACTGTGGATTCCTCAAACCTCCTCACCCCTCAACATCTCCCCGGTCTCCCTGGCCCTCCCTCTTCCACGCAGACACCGGCCAGCTCGCACATAAAATATTTTACTGTCCTATCTTGAAGAACTTGGCTGTCTGGGTCAGCCCATATTGCTTCCCTAAATTAATTAAATCATACTTTTTTCAATGAATATGCAGAGTCCACTGGCATGAAGACATAACCTGCTTTGTCCTAGAGAGAGAGAAGGCTTGCTCCATGCAGATCCCTGCCTCTCCCTGCTCAGTGTCTATCCATGAGGGCATGCTGGTTACCAGCTCATCCCCTGTTCCATCTTTATCCTCTACTACTTCTTTCCCCCTCACAGAACAACACTGACTGCATTTTATAGAAAAAAAAGAAAAAAAACTTCAAGTCATTTTCTTATCTGGGTGCAAAAAAAAAAAGAATGTGCATGGAGCCAGGGGGCAAGATTATTTAGCAATATAGTTTTAAAAGAAATCCACGCAAACACTCATCCACATAGCTCAGCATTGGTCATAGAATAGGAATCCTCCAGCGGAAAGGACCTGGGAAGAATGCTTCTTGTCTCAGGGCAAGACATCGCTGTGATCACGTCAGATGGCTGGCCTCTCCTTCCTGAAGGTTCTTCAGGCAAGGAGCCTTCAGTAATTTTCCTTTGGTACTACGTTGTATGCTTTCACAATTCTAGTTGCAGGAAATGGTTTCTTAACTTTAATTCCTTTTACATCAACAAGGCTTGATCTCTGATCTTCCTCTGATGGTCACAACTTTCCATTGCTTTCTCATTCGGGAGAATGTCTCCATCAGCGTCATCTAGTAGGTAGGGG
Source organism: Rhinopithecus bieti (assembly GCF_001698545.2). NCBI lineage: Eukaryota > Metazoa > Chordata > Mammalia > Primates > Cercopithecidae > Rhinopithecus > Rhinopithecus bieti. The sequence goes on along the minus strand of NW_016810185.1, from coordinate 46,936 downwards.
ACCTAAGGCTCCCATAAGGGCAAGTCACAAACAGGAGATAAGCCGGTTAGGTCTCAGACAGTGAGGAGAATGAGAACAGAGGCAGGACAAAGGGTCCATGCCTGGGCTGATGGGGGAGCCTTACTCAGGGCTGTGAGTGGAACGGTAGCCCTAATGGGGCTAGATCTTTAGGGTTTTTAGAAAAAGCCAGAAATTCTGATTTTTATGTGAAACCTCCACACAGAAGTTCTGGTCCGAGGGCAACCTGTGAGACTCTCATTTCCACCTCCCCTCCAGACCACAAACTCTGTATCAATGTGTCCATGTCCAGCATGCCACCTGATGGTTAATTTGCTCACAAACCACTTTTAAATGAATTTATGAGCAAATAAGCAAGAGACTATCGTGAGGGTCTTAATTGACAGCAGGAGGTCCTTGGCATTTATGTACTGAACATTTTTGTGGCTTCAAGTTTTCCCAAAAGACACCCATGAAGTCCAAGAATTGTGTAAATTGATCACTCTTGTTTAGGTGAATATTCAAAACCAACACACTTAATCACCATCAAACAATTGCCTTTTGAATGAACCTGGCCGAACCTGGCCAACAACACAAGATCCAAGCGGGAAAGGGCTTTATCGTTTGTCTTTACAGTTCTGTGTGCATTGCATGAGGAAAAGTACAGAGCTAATGAATGAATGCAGAGTGTTTTTGAAAACACAAAAGCAACACCGCAAAATCATAGAGCCCAGGGGTAGGAAAATGATAAAAGTGAGGCCTAGTTTGGAGAAAGGCCTAGTTTGGAAAGAAACCTGAGGTTGGCTGGCATCCCTGGTCCTGGTGGCCTAGTGATCCTTAACCCCAAGTAAAAGCCTGAGCGAATTGCTCTCATCTTTACCTCTGCTGATGTCCTAAAATGTGTTTCCTACTAGGGGTCGTCTCCAGCAAAATGACCTGTATTGGGATTGGACAACTCTCAGGAGTTAATTGTTATTAGATGAACGGCACACTTTCTAACTCTCCTTTTGAAGAGACTAAGCTATTCTGGCTCCCAGGGAAGAGGAGATCAAAGTGAAATTCTGAGGCTGCCCAAGGGCTGAGAGCCTTCAGGAAGGAGGGAGGACAAAGCCGGCTGGGCTGCCTCAGTGAATGGCCCGGGAAGGTGAATCTGGTTTGTGGCTAAAAGCAAAAAGCTGAGGACTCCTGGAGGGGGCTGAGGAGGATCCTGAGGACAGGCCACAGCCCCCGCAGTGGCTGAAGCTGTGTCTCCCGTGGACTCTGCCCTCAGAGTGGCTGCCCAGTGGGTAGGTACTTGCACCTCCCCTAGACTGCCTGGTTGGCTTCATGACCTCAGGCTGAAGTTGGGGGTAGTTTTTTTACATTCTCAAGGCTGGGATCCCAGGGATAAAATTATTGGGAAAAGGAACTGAATCAGAGGTCAGGAGAAGTAGATTCTGCTTGGAAATTTGCCTCTAGTTGACTTTAGGCCTGTGGGCCTGTCCTCGCATCTGCTGAAGGAGGAAGCCCAGTGGGGTAATCTCAGCTCCCAGTGAAGCCATCTTCCCTGAGGGCTTCTGCAGCACCTGCTCATGATAAGCACCCTCACTCCCAAGACACACACCACACACATCCATATATGCCACACACCACACACACCACTCCCCACCACAACACCCCTACCAGTTCACAGACCACACACACCCATACATACCACACCACACACACCAATTCACACACCACACACCCCCATACATACCACACACCACACATACCACACACCACAAACACCACACCATACACACCACACACAAACCACATACACCCCATACACCACACCTACCACACACCACACACACACCACATACTGCACACACCACATGCACCACATCCAAACTACACCACACATACAAATTCACATACCACACACCCATATATACCACACACCACACACCAGTTCACACCAGTTCACAAACCACACACCTCCATGCATACCACACACCAGTTCACACCACACACACCAGTTTACAAATTACACACACCCATACATACCACACATCACACACCACACACCAGTTCACACCAGTTCACAAACCACACATATCAGTTCACACACTACACACACCCATGCATACCATACCACACACACCAGTTCACACACCACATGTGCCGATACATACCACACACCACACATCAGTTCACACACCACACACAATACACACCATACACACTCATATGTATCACATACCAGTTCACACACCACACACAACACACACCATACACACTCATACATATCACATACCAGTTCACACACCACACACAACACACACCATACACACTCATACATATCACATACCAGTTCACACACCACACATGCCCATACATACCACACCCCAGCTATACCAGTTACCCACATACACACCACACACACCAGTTCACAAACCATACACATCCATACATACCACACACCACACACACCAGTTCACAAACCACACACACCAGGCAGTACAAATGCAGGTTTGTTACCTGGGTATATTGTGTGGGTATATCATGCATATATCAGGTATGTTGTTGCCTGGGTATGTTACCAGTGTCTATTGTTGCTGTCTCTTTTTCTTTTCTTTTTTTTTTTTTTTTTGGGAGACAGAGTCTCACTCTGTTTCCCAGGCTGGAGTTCAGTGGCACATTCTTGGCTCACTGCGATCTCTGCCTCCCAGGTTCAAGTGATTCTCCCACCTCAGCCTCCTGAGTAGCTGGGATTTCAGGTGTGTGCCACCACACCTGGCTAATTTTTGTATTTTTAGTAGAGGTGGGGTTTCACCGTGTTGGCTAGGCTGGTGTCAAACTCCTGACCTCAAATGATCCACCCACCTCGGCCTCCCAAAGTGCTGGGATTACAGGCATGAGCACCGTGCCTGGCCTATTGTTGCCATGTTTATGTCCACAAGTACCTGATGTTTAGTTCCCACTTATAAGTGAGAACATGTGGTATTTGGTTTTCTGTTCCTGTGTTAATTTGCTTTGGATAATGGCCTCCATCTGCATCCATGTTGCTGTACAGGACATGGTTTCATTATTTTTCATGGCTGCATAGTATTCCCTGGTGTATATGTACCACATTTTCTTTATCCAATCTATTGTTGGTGGGCACCTATGTTGATTCCATGAACCTTGCTATTGTGAATAGTGCTACGATGAACATGTGAGTGCATATATCTTTTTGGTTGGACAATTTACTTTCTTTTAGGTATATACCCAGTCATGGGATTGCTGGGTCAAATGGTAGTTCTGTTTAAGTTCTTTGAGAAATCTCCAAACTTCTTTCCACAGTGGCTGAGCTAATTTAAATTCTCAAGAATGTATAAGCGTTCTCTTTTCTCTGCAGCCTCGCCAACTTCTGTTGGTTTTGACTTTTTAATAATGGCCATTCTAACTGGTGTGAGATGATATCTCGCTATGATTTTGGTTTGCATTTCTCTGATGATTAGTGATGATGAACATTTTTCCATAGTTTGTTGGCCGCTTGCATGTCTTCTTTTGAGAAGTGTCTACTCATACCTTTTGTCATAGATACTTTTTAAAAACAGGAATGAATAAAACAAAGTGTGTCAATTTAAAGTTGTTTTAAAGGAAATATTAGGTTAATAATTAGATAAGTAAAAAAGATTAGGTAAATAACAGCACAGGTGATGAAGGAATATGGCAAAAATCAAGAGATGGGTATGAAAATGACTGATGCTGGAAAACGTTCCCGGGCCTACCAAGACAGCCTTAACAACTAGAAGACCTTCCTCATAGGGAGCTGAATTTGCCCCAGATAGCTTCCACCGTTTAATCTCTGTGTGTTTCTTGGGAGGCAGGGCACAGGTCTGGTCTTCCATAGGCAGTTTCTTCAAATACTCAAAGCCAGGAAAGGACATGAAATCCCTCCCCTTTCCCATACTCAGCCTTTCCAGCTCCTCTGGCAGTCTGCAGCATGCCAGATGACCAAACCCTCTCTCCATTGTCCCTGCCCCACATTAATGTTTGACCAGAACACACTCTCATTCTACTTTCAGGTTGCACCGGTCAAATTTTGGGGATGGAGGCAGCTCCTGTCACCTTAGCATCCAGGTCAAAGCAAAGTTCAAGGAACTTATGGTGAAGATCAATCACACTTATGGCACTGCCAACAGAAGCACATGCTTGTGGAAAATAGTATAAAAGAATTTTAAGGAGGAGAGCTGGGTTCTGAATTACACCGGAGGCAGAGCGTCTGGACAGTTTTCATCAGAAGCCACGTCCTGGAGGTAGCGAGCTGTAAACAGTCGTTAAAAGTAACGGAGGAATGTGTTAGGGTGGGCCCAGGAAGGTGTCAGGCCACGGCGGGCGCGTGAGGGAACAGGCACAGCCATCAGTGTAGGTGCAGAAGCTGGAGCCAGCGAGTGGAGACAAGCAGGCAACCGAACAGAATGGTGAGTTGTCCTGCCAAGGATCACCAGATCCCGGATCAAGAATCCCTGGCAGGATTTTCATGACTGTGGATCCCCAGGTGCCATGGGGACCAGTTGATTCAAAAGATCTTGAGGAGTATTAGTAAACATTTTGCTTGTGTGTGTATGTGTGTGTGTGTGTGTGTGTGTATATATATTTTTTTTTTCTTTTTTTTTTTTTTCTGCTAACTCCCTTGATGACTTAATGTGTGGTCAGAGTTGAGACTAAGCAGTTATAGAGTGTAGAATGCTGGATATATAATGAAATCTGGGTGAGCTAAACAGATGTGATCCCTGCCCTCATAGAGCCTTAGAGCCTGGGTGAGGAGATAAACATTGAACACAAAATAAACACACAATTACACATTGTGGTTTGGGCTACAAAGGAAAAGAACGGGGTGGAGGTTGTGTGTGTTACAGCAAATGGGGCATCTTTCCAATTTCTGGGAGAAGACACTCAATGGCTCTAAATACCGTAGAATTCAGCTCCATGAAATCAGCTATATAAATTGTGACTAATGCTTCCCTATGTTGTGCAACAATATAAACATTGCAAAACATAATCAAGAATTAAAATGTTAAAAATAAAATACCTAGCACTATCTCTGTTTGCCCTCTCTGTGTTCTAGACACACTGTGCTAGAAAAGGTCTTACCCCTAAAGCAAGAAAGGACATTTTGACTCTAAACTTCAGAGAAGTGTGGAGGACTGGGGCAGAAACCATCATGAGGATGTAAGAGAGTCTTTGAGAAAGATGCAGCAGGATCTGGTTCAGCCTGGAGAAGAGGAGGCTGGGAGGGAAGATGGGAGGGGATATCCAAACATATCCTGAGTTTTCTTATACTGAGGGAGAAAGATGAGTTTCAGTTTCTTCAAGAATTGTACATGGCCAGGTGCAGTGGCTCGCACCTGTAATCCAAGCACTTTGGGAGGCTGAGGAGAAAGGATCACTTGAGTCCGTGAGTTCGAGACCAGCCTGGGCAACATAGTGAGCTCCTGTCTTCACCAAAAATTTTTAAAATTAGCTGGGTGTAGTGGTGCACAGCTGTAGTCCCAGCTATGTGGGAGGCTGTGAAGTGGGAGGATCACTCAAGCCTGGGAGGTTGAGGCTGCAGTGAGCTGTGATTGTATCACTGCACTCCAGCCTGGGTGACAGAGCACAGCCCTGTCCCAAAAGGAAAAAAAAATTATGCAGTATTTGGGTGAATAGTTTATCATTGAAACCATAGAGTGTTGGAGATTTGGAAATTGGTGTTCAGGGGAGAAATTGGAGGGACAGAATGGGAATTAATATATAGTAATCTCAATAGCTATAGACTTTGTAAAAATTCCCTGTCCTATCAGGGTACTTTTAACTTCCTTGAACCACAATTTTGTCATCCATAAAATTCAGGCGGTGCTCCTGGTTCCCTGTGGGAATTTCGTGAAGCTGTGCCACATGCTTACTGTGTGCCAAGCATGGTGCCGACTTCCCTGGGCCTCACTGGGAAAGGAAGCTGTCACCAGTCAAGCGTCCGCTATGGACCAGGCACTGTGTTTGGCATTTTAGGAATGTTTTCTGTTTGATCCCTCACAACAAGCTCAATACTTGGAGCTAGGTGTTCTTTTTTTCATTTTCAGATGAGAAAAACCGAAGTTCAGGGAACGTTTCCAAGACCAAGAGCTGAGAACGCTGTGGAGCCGAAATTTAAATCCAGTTTGTCAGACCTCCCCCCAAACCCCAGTTGTCAGCCGCCCCCCATCCCCAAACGAGAATGTGAGAGGGAAGGGAGTGGGTGGAGGGGAGTGGAGAATGAAGCCAGGAGAGGTGAAGGAGAGGGAGAAAGAGTAAAGAACAAAGAGAAACAGGATGAGAAAAAGCCAGATTGAGAGAGAGAGAAACTGTGGGAGAGAAAGAGAGAGTGTGAGATAATGAGGCAGAAAAAGACGAGGGTGAGGAGAGGGCGGGGAGGGGACAGAGAGAGGGAGAGCCTGCCAGTAGGTGATGGGCAAAGTCTGGAATTTCTCTGCCTCACTGAGGCTTTAGTGAAATGACCCCCTTTGTCTGCTGACGCATCTGCTTTTACAGTTCAGGGTGTTCCCCACATTTCCTGAAGCCACGGCCCTCCCCTGTGGTGTCCGACTTGCTCCTCTTTTCCCAGCCTTTCCCAGGTCCCTAGGTTTGAGCAAAGCTTGCACTCCGGATGCCTCTGGTTTGCTCAGACAATAGCTGAATTGCCATTTAAGAGAACCGATGCAACTGACCTTTGGCACGCGTTAGTTACATGACATCCGAAAAGGGACAGTAGAGACTTCCTTTTGTGAATGAGAAATTCTTAGAGCAATTACTTCAAGGAACCATGGGCAGATGGGCCTCAGTCACAGGCCGAAGGGAGGGGGCCAGCTCTGTGGATTGTCTTCCTCTGGGGGCTGGCTGGAGTTTTGGGTGATTCCCTGGGGTCCTTAGGGCCCCCTGACCTTGAGTGAATCTTCTCTTACAGAAAAGAAAGTGGCCAGAGATTCCTACATGATTTGCCCATTTGAAGGTTTCAGAGGAATCCCCAGCTTACCAGCTTATGCTTCCTGGAGCTGCCTCTAGAGGAAGATAGCACTCTCTCCACTCCTTATGAGCTGGGTCATGGAAATGGCCTGCTGCATATGGAGGAGTATTTTATCATTGACATCATTAGAATTGATGACTCCTTTTAAATCCTTTACAGACATTGTCCCCTCACCCTGCCATGGCCCATATCCCAGGAGGACCTGTCACTACCCTCCACTTTGGTGAGACATTGCCCGAGTTAATGGGCCCAACAATAGGGTCAGACTACATTGCTGCTCCATTTCCGAGAAATTCTCCAAGTGCAGCATCACATGTCCTGTAACTCCAGTGACTCAGGTCTTGAATCAAAGGTCACCTCTTTAGGGAGTCCCCTCCTAATGAACTTCCTAAGGTGACCCCATTCGTTCCTTTTCCCAGGCTCTCTGAGGCCTGTCGCTGTCTTATATTGTCTTTGCAGCAGTCACTCTGACTTGCAGTTCTCTTATTCCCATAGCCCAGGCTATCCTATGGATGCACTCTTCCCACCATCTGCTGTCTCTGCTGAAACCCCCCTGTCTAGAACAATTTGCTTCGTAGTGGACTTTCCATAAACATTCATACAATGGATACAGAAATGACACAGAGGTCAGCATCAGAACCCAGGATCCCCCAAAGCCCCGTTTCTCTCTTTCACAGCCTCTCTCTACCTTATTCCTATCACCAAGGGATCTTCTGTCTTTCCCTCTTTCTACTACTTGTTAGAATGGAAAGCACTGGGCTGGTAAAGCTGTCACTCAGGATATAATTTTTTCTCTGCCACTTTCTGGCTGTGTGCTTTTCTTAAATCATGCAACTGCAACTGAAAATGCATGGATGAAAACGCAAGGATTATTTTAAAGATTAAATGAAATAACTAGGATGACTGGGCCTGGCATATATTAAGCATCAATTAACACTAATTGCTTTGCATTCTTCTCTTTGTTTCTCTCCTCTCCCATTTTTCCTTCCTTATAAATTAATTCCCTGCCTTTCTCACAATCTTTACTCCCTACTCATAAAGCTTCTGCCAGAGTTGTCAGCAGGAATTATGTGCATGAATTGGACTGAGTTAGGTAGGCATAATGCAAGGCAAGTTCTAGGGGGAGAAAAAGTTAAGGCAGAGTGATGTGAGAAGTGTCGACAAGACCCAGGAAGAACCCAGGGAGAGCGGCTAGGGGTAAGGCGTCTGCCCGCTTGGCAGCAGCTGTGATGTTTGGAGTGCGTCTTCAGACCAGCAGTCCCTGAGACACTATTCCACTTATTCTGGAGACCACTCTGCTCTTAGCCCCGCTGGGCAGGTAGATTTGGAAATGTTTATTGCATCAGATGTGGGATGGAAGAAAGAAACCTGAATTGGGAATGAAGAGACTGGTTCCACCTTCCCTCAATCCTGCCAGTAGCCAGCCACAGGGCTTAGGAAAAGTCTATTCACCTCCCTGGGCCTCAGCTTACCCTCTGGCAATTAAAGGGAGACCACAGTTTTGAAGGCGTCTATCAGCTCTGACGTGCTCTGGCTAAACCAGACCAAAAAGTTTTTTGCAGCCATTTTCGAAAAGAGAGTGAGAGAAGAGAACCTGCAGAAGCTTAAAGAAGCACCATCTGCAAAGTTTTTTTTGTTTCGTTTCCAACAATCTTACTTATTCGCAGCACAGATTCTGTTAGGCTTAGACTTGTATTCGGTGGCACTGGATTGATAGACTCATACTAATTGGCGTGGCTGTCTCAATTTTCTCCATCCAACTTTGCCAGGGTCTCGCCTTCTCTCTAGTGGAAGCTCTTTTCAGGCTCACAAGAGCTGAGATTTCTCAGAGGCGCCTGTAGATGGATTTGCCTTTTTTCTGCTATATCCATCTGAAGCCACGGCAACTCTCTCTGAGCCAAAACCACTCACTAATTAATACATTTCACAGGGTGAATGAAGCACTGGCACGACCAACAGCCTGGGGCAGCTCCCAAAGCCATGGCCTTGCCCAGTGCCCAGAAAGTCCTGCCTGGAGACAGCCAGTGCCAGTTTCCTCCATGCCAGCATCTCACCATTCTCATTTGAACCTGGAAACGTGTTGACTGCCAGTACCCCTACCAACCTAGCTGTGTCATTTTCTCCTTCACCTGTTTGCATTTCCAGGGAAGCACAAGTCACAGTCATAGGAGCTCCTGATCTATTTTTTGTTCTCCTCTTTTCCGGGCAGAATGATGGATCAACTCTGGAAAACCTATTAGGAAAGGGCTGGGCCATCCTGCCTTTCCGCCAGGCCTGTCCAGGTGACTTTGAGTCAACCCACGGAGAGCTACTTGGCTACAGGCCATCTCTGTGGGGCACCATGTTTATTTGAGCCACTGACCCTGGCCCTAGAAGAAAAGATAAAGAATTAGTGATACCCCCTTCTCCCCATCTATCCCCACCAGGGGCTTTTTAGAGTGTCTTCAATTTAGTCTGTTGGGAAGTACTCAAAACCACTCTACTCTACTCTCAAGGCAGGACTTTTCATCACCCATCTGCACCAGGCCAGCCTGCAGGCATGGATCCCTGAACTTCCCAGTCAGGTTCTGAAAGAACTGGGAAACTGAGGAAGAGATTGGAAATAGAGGAGGCCCCAGTGATGATTGTTTGTATCAATCATCACACTGATTTGCCTAGGGAAGTCTTGTTGTTCTAACATTACACTGGTTGGTGATCAGGCATCCAGACCCACTGGACTCCTAAGATAAGGCTCCAGCTCCACAGGGTTGGAAGACAAAATTGTCCGCTCCCTCCTTGCATTCACCCAGCCCGGGGTCTTATCTGGCAGATGATTGCTTGTTGTTCCACCTTTCTCTGTCCTAACCTCTACAACGATAGTCACCAATGGTTTACTTATTCTTAAAGACCCAGCTGTAACCTCACATTTTCCATGAATCAGCTAGCCCCTTATGGTTTCCTGCAATGTCTCCTTTATTATCTATTTCCTTATGACATTCTTTAAATGAATCTCCTCCTGTAATTACCACTGACCCCTGGGCTTTTACTCTCCACATTGCTACAAAAAAAAAAAAAAGTCTAGTTCTTTTGCAAGACGCCATTCCTTGTATATCTTTCCATCTTCCATAATGCCTACAACAAGGATGACCACATCATAAATTATTGGTAAAGATTTCCTGGTTATGCCAAGACAGAAATACTAGATTGTTTGGTAGTTACATTTCTTTAGGCAAAATAACAAATTGACTTTCTGCTTTGAATTAGGCATATGTATGTCAACAGGAGGCCAAATCACTGCTGGGTGAGTAACCCACTGCTAGGAAGATGCCCAGACGCCAACTGGGAAAAGCTTGGCCAAGCCAATCAGGTGTTGCCAGAGCCTTCTTTGTGATAGCAGTGCCAGCCCATGAACTAATACCCTCCTTTGGGAGAGATGCTGATATGCCAAGGAAGCTAATGTTTCTATCTCAGCTGACTCATTTGCTGAGAACAATAGGTTTATAAGGCAACTCTTAGCTTGGCCCACACTATTCCTCCATCAAAACAAAGAAATAAAGTTTCAAACTAAAGAGCATTAAGAATGATAACTTTTCTTTTTCTCGGTACCATCCATTGACCTATATCTGGTTTTCACTGTAACACATTTGTGGTATGAAAAATGACAACATGACATCAGAGAAAATGAGAGCGACATTTTAGAATTTATCAAAATGTGACTATGGTCACTTAAAATCCAACTTTCTCATGTGGGTAGTACCTCTTCATCTCAGCCTGTGCTGGAAACAAATAGCCTCTCTTACCTCTAAAATACTTGGTTCTGTGCTCAAAGTGGTGTATTAAGTTCTGCTGACTACACCAGAACTTGGATGGTGTCTCAGGATCTCAGTTTCCCATCAGTGGAATATGGAGTTGGGTTAGGCATTATTTAAGATTCCTTCTAGTTCTACCCTGTTTGTTTTAAGGTTTCCTCATATTTCTAACCTCTCTTCTACTGCTCTTTGGCAAGGTCTGGAAAAGAAAGGCTATGTAAGGATTTCCTTGAAGATAGGGCCCATATTACAAGGGAGAAAAAAAAAGATTGAGATCTCATCAAATCAACTCCATACACACCAGGAAAGCAGGCAAGGCACGGAAGGGAAGGTGAAGTTAGGGTGAAAATTCTGCTCAATGCTTAGCAGAATTGTGAAAGAGCCAAAGTTGGCCTAGAACCCTGCCCATACGATTCCAATGCCCCTGCCACCGAGAATTGTTTCCCTCCACACTGGAATAGGCCTATCCCTTGGGAAGGATGATCAGAGAAGAGGAAAGGAGAACAATAGAGAGAGCTGCGAAAATGCCTCTCAAACTTGGTCCTGGCATCTGTGGGCATCTTGGCCTGCAGGCATCTGTGCAGTGCATGTTGGGGATAAAGCCAGGTGGAACATTAATTGTTGTCATCCAAGAGTCAATAGCTTGAGAGAGTCTTTCTGGAGCTGCTTTGTACTTCTGAACCTCCTGTCCCTTGGGAGCAAGCATTGTGAGGCAGAGGGCAGCACAGTCTCATAGAATTTCACACCCAAGTTGGACATGAACTGTAAGCTACACTCTGCCACATTCACATTCTGGGAAGGTCACTTCCCCTATCTGGCTCTCAGAGCCATATAAGTACAAGGAGAAGGTGGACTTGATCTTTAAGATTCTCCCAACTCATATACTTTGCTGTGCCAGAGACAACATTATCTATTCAGCTCAGAACTGCAGGGTGGAGCGGAAGCAGAGACAATGCTGACTGCTCTCTGTCACCTCACCCCCAATCCCTGCCCCTATGCTAAGTCAGACAACCCATCTGACTTATTTCCTGGAAGCCTGTTCCCTTATTTTAGCACTTATGGTGGAAAAATCAGGACAGTGTGAGCCCTTCCATGGGCCACGCCATTCATAGATACCCCTGTAATTTGTGACTGCCTCTACCCAGAAAGCTCCTGGAGGCATACATTTACCAGGCAAGGGACCCTTGAAGGAAGTGGGTGCTGTCCACACAAACCATTATGGGCCAGGTGGATACTGACAAGAAGGATTGTGTGCCATCAGAAGCACTCAGCATCTGCAGTAAACCAAATCCTCCCTCTGTTGGTATGGGTTGTCCAGAAGAGAAGTTTTCATGCATGACTCAGTTGCTTGCCATGAAGTGCCAAAGAAACTTAAGGGACAGTGTTAGAAAGGGCTGAGATCACTGGCAATTAAATTGACCCCTCTACCTGGATGTGTATGGCTTAGAAACTAGAGCATACTGTAGTTCCAGCCTTGAGAATTTTTGTGAGCATAATAAATGGTCCCTTCACCTTAAGAAAGATCAGAAAAAGAAGATATGACCTAAATCAAATGCAAAACAAGGCTATGATCACCCGCTTAATAGCATTATATGACTTTGATGCTAGACTCAAGTGACCAAGAGAAATATTTTTCCCAGGAGGAGGGAAAATGCCTGCTTTTATAAATTGAGAGGTGTGCTGTTCTCATACGGGTCCGACAGTAGAACATAAGGATTTCTATCCCACTGTTACCTAAAGAAGAGAATTTTTAATGAGAAATGTTTGTTGAGTCCTGTGGTTCCATGAAGACTTCCTTCAGCAAGAGCAGAGTGGGACAAGGGCCCATTCCAAATGGAAAGAATTTGAGGGGTATTTTAACTATAATCCTAAGATGGTGATAACAATTGCTTCCACTTAATTAAAATCAGTGCAAGAAAAAAGTGGAATGGAGATCACTTTACACAAGTGAAAAAGAGCTTTGTTACATGACAGTCCCCAAAGTCACTCCATGGGAAGAACTGACTTGCCTTTCTAGGCGTCAGATTTTCCTATCAATGCTATAGCTCCAACTTCTTCCAAGAGGCCTGGCTTCTAGGATCTTCCTTTCAGTAATGGCCAAAATGGGAGAAATGGTGTAAAAGAGTAGATAAAGTACACTTCTCCAGAGTGAGTAAAGAAGCTGGGGACACCTGGATTTAGGCTGGAATATCCCCAAATCTTCCTTCATTCTGGATAACAGGATGATCTATACCTTGTTTATGCCTCTAAGGAAAAAGAAAGGAGAAAAGAGTGAATGATGGAAAAGTGAATGAGGAGCTGCCAGTGGCTTCTTATCAGGAGCTCTCTTAGGGAAGGATAATGTCTCTGGCATTGCTCCAGGTGTCTGACAACTTCTCTTCACTGAAAGAGGCCATCGCCATGACAACACAACCCTGCTGCCACTGTGTGGGGATGAATTTCGTTCTAGGTGAGTCCTGGAGGTCTTAGAGCTGGAAGGAGGTGTAGAGAAATGGTGATCAATACTCTTTTTTCTTCATGTGAAAGATTTGAAGACTGGAGATATCACTTGATTTCCTTGGGACCAAAGAAGGTACATGTGACAAATGCTGAATTTGAACTCAGATCTCTTCATTTCTAGTTAAGACCATATCCAAGGTGGGCAGATCACTTGAGGCCAGGAGTTCAAGACCAGCCTGGCCTATATGGTGAAACCCCGTCTCTACTAAAAATACAAAAATTAGCAGGGTGTGGTGGTAGACATCTGTAATACCAGCTACTAGGGAGGCTGAGGCATGACAATCTATTGAACCTAGCAGGCGGAGGTTGCAGTGAGCCAAGATTGTGCCAGTGCACTCCAGCCTGGGCCACAGAGTAAGACTCCATCTCAAAAGAAAAGAAAAGAAAAGAAAAGAAAAGAAAAGAAAGAAAGAAAGAAAGAAAGAAAGAAAGAAAGAAAGAAAGAAGACCATATCCTGCCACAAATATTAATACTTCACTAGAAAATTTCATTTTATCTCCCTGCTCTGTCTTCTAGGAACTCTCTATCTTGATTCCCTATTCTTCAAGTGCCTGCATTTTATGCCTTCTGACCCCGCCCCCAAAATGTATCTGATTGAACAAGAGTAGACCCCTGAACCAAGGACAGTCCATCCATCAGTTAGCTGGAGGGAAACTTGTGACCTGACTCAAAGTAATAGGTGGACCAGCCAGAACTTCTGTATCAGGGATTATTCCTAAGAGCCACTGAGGGAAGGTGGTGCTAGGCTTCAGTACTAAGCCAAGCAGCCCAGTAAGACATGGGGCAGGGGGCCTCAGGCAAGATGAGTTAGCAGAGACACCTGGCGGGAGATAACAGAAAATGAAGCAGAATGAAAAAGAGCTAGAACAATGTGAAAATTGTGGACTCAGTTTCCATTTATTAACATCTAAGGAGAGCAACAAGCTCAATACTCCAAGATAATCTATATAATTGCTTAAGTATAAGATTTTAAAATGTTTTTGAAAAACAACTCATTTAACATTGTGTGACATATAAGAGGAAAGAAAAGTTACTTTTGATTAGGGTAACCAGAGAAGGTTTCACTGAGAAGCAATGCATTATCTTAGTAAACTAAGAACCATATACAATATTGAACCTTAGAATAGCTTGGAATTCATTACCTCATGAAAACACCTGGACGGAGAAATGACCTTTGGAACATGATCAGTCCCATAAGTTGGGGACCTCCAGCATTGCCCTTACTCAGACATCAATGTAATGTTCTTTAGGAAAGGTGCACTCTAACAGGTTAATTTAAAACAATATTGTCATCTTGAAATGTGCAGCACAACCAAAAATCACAGCTGAGGCCACCCATTTCTCCCAGTTCAGGGATCACTGGTTCCAGTGTCAACTTAGCCCCTGAAAGATGATAGCAAAGAGAGTTTTGGTGAGAATTGCTTCCACTCAGTGTCTTCAATAGCATTTACAAAAAACCATTGGCCCTCCCTAATCCAGTTGCCTGTGTGACTGTACATTCTGAAACCAGTACTCCAAGGGAATTCTCACAGTGAATGTACAGGACCACCCATCCTCCCTGAAACTTACAGAAGATCATTTGAGATCTGAAAATCTCCCTCAGGAGCCACAGCTAAATTGGGGTTTAGAAGGACCTGGATTTCACTTCCTAGATCACAGCCAAAATAAAGTCAGAGGAATCAAGAAAAAATTATAGTCCAACTGTCAGCCATCATATCTCCTGCTCCTTGTTCATTTGCCCTTTTATGTATCCTACAGGTATGGAGCACTTACTATCTCAGCAGTCCTATTTGAGAAAAGGAGAACCAGCCTGGGGGGAAAAAAATTAGACTATATTACTGACCTGTACTTAATATAAACACATGTCACTCTTTCCATTACAAGAGACAAAACTCAACTCTAACATTTAAATGAATAAGGAAATTCACTGGATCAAGTAATTGAAAAGTTCAGGCATGGCTGAACCCAGGTACACAAATGATATCATCAAGAGTTTACCTTCTACACCTCCCATCACCAAAATTCCAGGGTTAATGTTCAATAAACAAATTTGAGTACTTTACTATCCCTAAACCAATTAGTATAGCCAATAGCATGAGATGGGCTGATTGGCCAGATCTGGATTATGTGACCTCACTTGATCCTCACAAGCTCTGAGAATGGGAAAGGAATAGTTTCTCAAACAAAAGTAAAGGTGCTGCTCCATTGCTTGCTGGGAGGCAAGAACAATAGAACATGTGAAAATTGTAGACTCAGTTTCCATTTATTAACATCTAATGAGAAAAATAAGCTCAACACTCCAAGATAATCTATATAATTGCTTAAGTATAAGATCAGCTACAAAATGTAACAGAGTGTTTTAGTCATGGTGAGTCCAGGAGCTCTGAACAGGGCTACTTGCCCAGCTGATGTTGGGGTTTTCATCATTTTTATAGGTAAAGAACCCACTGAATCACCCCCTTAGCCTCTCTGCATCATTCTGCTTCATGCCACTGTGACTGGGGACTCCACAGTTAAAGATCTTTTCTGGTCCTGGCCTCAGAGCCTTACTTTTTGAATGAACACACTGGGCTACTCTCTCATATCCCTGGCATCAGATGCTAAAGTAGCCCGCCTGCTTTCATGCCCTTTTTCCAACTTCTTTCTGCAAACATGAGCAGTTTTTTCCTTATCCCTCTTGGTACAATTGCATGTTTCCACCCAGAAGAGTGAAGTGGTTTGTTGTTGTTGCCCTTGCCTTTCCCTCTGCCGTTACTTCAACTGCAATTTGATGTCTTCAAGCATTGAGGATGGGAAAGACATATATAATTAGCAAAATAAATAATGATACAAAGGCCTTATTACTGAGGTTTTCTGGATGAGTGTTCAAGTCAGAAAAACAATAGTGCTCAGAGGACGGAAATGAGCCCACACACTGGAGAGACAAGGAACTGAAATCACGGAGCAGGGCAAAGCCAACTCAAACAGCAGGACCTCCTGTCTTGCTTACATGAAAGAGTAAGGCATTCAGATGACAGAAGCCAGGGATGGCATGGCTGGGGACTCTCAGCTCTGTCTCGGCAGCCTCCCTTTCCCCAACACAATCTGTTCAAAAACAAAGCTGGCCTGTGAGCTGTAAGCTGGAGACATGGGCGTTCAGAGACAACAAGACCTCTTAGGCTGTGCCCCGGTATCAGATCACTGGCATCAACCCCTAGTGAATCTCAGGAAAGATTTTGAGGACTTGGGTGGTGGTGTTCTTGCCTTCGTGAGATTTCCCTGGTTGCTTTGGTGTTTTTCATCATATCAATCTATTAAAGGATCAATTTGCAAGAGGTAAAGTTTAAAAGGGCTCGTCTCATAACTCAACTTTGTAGATAACCAGAGTCAAACTGTCCCCCCAAATCCTCCCCCACCCAGGAAGGACACGTGACCAAACCTTACTTCAGGAATAGATATTTTAAAGGTCATTATGTTCTTAAAGGTTGTATCTACATGACCCCAACATAGCCAGTTAAATAGTGGAAAATTCAGCCAAATCTCCTGATTGTTTTATCGGGAAAGTCTAGTTCTAAAAATAGACACAAAGCATTCACTTCAGGAAAATTCCATTTGGGTCAGCAAGGACTTCTTTTGCACTTAGTGGGTGCCTGTACTCTGCTAGTTTTGACAGGCAATATAGAAAATGTCTGTGTTCTGACCCCTACCCTCAAGCTGCTCCTAATTTAGTTGTTTCGATAAAGCACAAATGTTGGGAGGAGTAGGAGTAGTAAGTGCTGCAAATCGGCAGAAATTTCTGAGCCCTCAAATTTAACATAAATCAAGCTCATCGAAGACCCTGAAAGGCATTTTGAGGTTTTTCCTTCTTTTCAACCAGGGAGTCCCTTACACTCTATTATTAGAGAAGTCACTGTGGGCTGAGTTCAGCTTTAGGTACTGGGGAAGGAAAATCCCTGACCCTGTCCAGTGGGAGTATTCCATTTTTTGGTAGTGGAGGACACAGGATGAGTAGGAAAATATAGGCAGGTCGGGAAAAAAGGAAAGAAAATAAATTATAATGCATAATTAGAAACAAGCGTGAGTAAAAGCTGGATGTTGTACGTGGGAGTGGAGGAGGGGGCTGTGGGTGGTGAGGAGGAGGTGAGGGGGGATGAGGAAAGGAGATTTGGGGAGATTCCTGGAAAAGTCTAAAGTAAAGCTAAATGTTTGAGTCCTGTGGAGAATGTGGCTTGGCAGAAATGGGGAAGAACCTTCCCAGGCTAGGAGAGTAGTTGTTGAAGAGGCAGAGAAAGTCATGCGGGTCGCCCGCGTCCTCACTTCTCTTCCAGAGCCTGTCTGGAAGCAGAGGGTTGCTCTGGCCTGTGGTGTCCTTTGTCTCACCCTGCCCTTCACAAAGGAGAAGAACATGGGCTTGGAAGCCAAGCCCCCAATTTCATGCTGATGTCCGGACGGGGGAGGAAATCATGAAACCTAATTGCCTTTCAGAACAGCACTTGCCTGATTTTTCCCATGAGGTATCAGAGGGTATGGAGTGCAATTGGTCACAGGGTAGCCAGGGTTCAATGTCTGTCCCGGCTCCACTTCCAGCATGACTCTACCCCTGGCAAGTGAGACTGCCTGATCTCAACAAGTAGTCTCAGCCCCATGCCAGACTCAGAGACCAATCTTGGTTTCTGGCAGTGGCCAACATTTTGTCTACTCTTGCTGTCTTGCTACACTGGTCCAGCCTGACTGTGGATCTCTTGTTCCCCAAAAATCAGGTTCTTGCCTATTTCTTGACCAAGCCTGTCTTAAGCCCTAGTTTTCTCCTATGTTGTGTTTCAGTCCTCAGTTAGGCATTATTTTTCAGTCTCTCCAGGGAGACTTCCTCGGAGCCCAGTCTCGTCAGCAGCTGGGATGCCCTGCCCTTGACCTTGAATGCAGTCTCTGCCAGATTATCCCTGATGTCTTCTTTCTGCCTATTTGGACTTACTGTTTGCCTATCCCTTGAAGCTCTGGTAATTAAGGTTTCCTTTCTGCCTGAAATGACTCTCTGGAGTTTGGTATTGGTGTCCGTCTCAACCAATGGTGTTCCTGTTCTCTTGCTTTTTGGAATAACCTCAGATTCATAAATTAATATCTCTGGATGCTGACTCCTGGCCTTATTCCTTATTCATGTCTATTGAGTTTAGCCAGTGGAGAATCTGTCTGGAGTTCAGATCTTCACTTAGCTTTGCCCATTCCACTGGCTGATGCCTGAGTTATTAATACAACAGAGAAACCACTGCAAGAACATTGTGTTTTCCCCTTCTTGGATACTTGGTCACTATAGGACCAAGATCGGGACACCAGGAGAAAAACTTTCATGCCCAGTTGACTCAGAATCTATGTTTCCTACTCATGAACATGGCCCTTCTCGTGTCTCCCCAAAAACCTACCAGAATTTCAGTTCTCAGATGTACTCACTTCTCTCATTTTTTTGTATTGAAATGAGTTTAATTTTTAAAAATTCCTTCATTCCTGTCATTTCTTGGGACTGGATGGGATGACAAGTCCCAAGGCCTTGTGGCTCGTCTAGGTCAGAAAAGAAGTCTAAGAAATATGAAGAAGGAAGGCTCAAGGCATCATCCGAATGGTTCTGTTGCCATGGCAGCACTATGACTTGTGTAGTCTCTCCCCTTGAGTGTGAGATGGTCGCCTTTCATGACTAGAATATGACATAGAAGCAGTGACAGGGGGTCACTCCTGAGATTAGGTTACCAAAACACTGCAGCTTCTGTCTTGCACTGCTTTCCTTTGATTGTTTGCTCTAATGGAAACCAGATCCCATGTTCGGAGCTGCCCTATGGAGAGGCCCTATGACAAAGAGTGGAAGGAGAGCTCCGGTCAACATTCAGTGAAGAACTGAGGCCCTCAGTCCAATAGTGGGTGAGGAACTGAATCCTGCCAATAACCACGTGAGTGAATTTGCAGTGGATCCTTCAGATGAGACTGCAGCACCAACTGATATTTCCTTTACAGCCTCATGAGAGCAGCAGCTAAGAGGCACTTGAATTCCTGACCCACAGATGTAGGCAATAATAAATGTTTGTTACTTTAAACAGATATGTTTTGGGGGTAATTTGTTATATAGCAATAGGTATGTAACACACACCTCACAGAACTGGAGACAAAGAACACAGCAAAGTTTGGCAGCAAACAATTTAGGTAACTTTCACCCAACCTAATATTTCAGTTCTCCATTCAGCTCAACTTAGAGGAAGTCACATTTATTTCATCAACATGTACCAAGTGTGGGCCCTCTCTGCCCAACTATGTGACAGATGTTGTGGAAGATCCAAAAGAAGTGAGTTCCCTCAGGGAATTGGGGAAAAGCCAAGAAATAAACAGGAATCTCAGCACCACCATTGTCACTAATTTCCCCGTTCCAAAATTCCAGAAAATCCCTCTACGTTCCATGAAAACAATATAAAAGAAAGGCAGAAAAGAAGTTTTGCTTAGGGTGGGCTGTTACAGCGTAGTCCAAATTCCTTTAAAGAAAAAGGCCAAACTTCAGCAGGAAGGATCCTGTCTGCAAGCATTAAAACATGTTTGTTAACTGTATTTGTTAGTTTTTTCATTGATCACCAACCTATAAAATCACAATATTTCACATAAATATCAACTTTTTGCATTTTCTTGAAATATCAGGAGGCATGACCACACTAGGCCGCTACTCCTACTTTGGAACCATTTCCTATCACACAGTAAACCCTTTCCTTCCCTCTCGCTCAGACGTGGGCTATTCATTCTGCCACAGTTCCAGCTTTGCTAATTTAAACTGACTGCCATATTTAGGTTTGCAAAGGTTGCTTTAAGCCTCTCTCTGATCCTTTCAGACCTACAAGATTCTTTACCTCTTCAGTGGTCGCTGTGGCCCCCCCAAAAAAAGATGACCCTGATTATCCACCTCTCTAAAAGCCCTGCAGGTGAAATCCCAGGAGTCAGAGCTTAGTAGGTGCTTAAGAGATATTCCCTTACTTTTCCACCAGAGACATACGTATTTTTTCAGGCTTTGTGAACCTTTGGCAAATAACAAACGCTTTGTTCTATTTTAGGAATCATGGTGAAGCCCCAGACCTCCCCTCTATGTCCCAGGCATTGTGCTCAGCTAGACATATAATAGTGAACCAAAGAACTCGAACCCAGCTCTTCCAGTCACCTGGTAAACTCAAGAAGATGAATACTGTTTGAGCAAATGCAGTGAACCAGTCAGTATAACTTTCCTAGTCTCTTCCAGGCACAGGAGTCTATCATGTAGCCCCCTCAAGACACCCCTTTTCCTTTTATTTCTTCTCTCTGCCCTGCCTTTTATTGTATCGGTCCCACATTAGGGGTAGTGGCCCTTTCATGGAGCACAACACCCTGGCTTCTGGATGAATCACCTGAGCACTGGGAGGGCAGCAGTGGTAGAGAGTGAACTGAGAAACAGTTTGTCTCATCTCTGCTTCTTTGAAGAGGTTCCTCACAACCTGTCCCAGAGAAATTTACTGCCCAAGCTCCCAGAGGTCATGCAAGAAGAAAGAAGGAAAAAAAGGCATTTGGCTTCTTTAAAAAGAAAGACAATGTCTGGATGAACAGGGCCCCCTGGTCTCCAAGGATAATTCATGCTGTCCTCATGCACGTTTGGCTCGCTCATGATCTGGCTCTGGTCTCTGAAGGATGGCTCTAGACCAATGGACGTTAGAGGAAGCAGAGGCTGCAGCCTGGGAGGACCTTGGCCAGGGCTGCAGCCATGACCTCAGACCCTTCAGCTGCACCTGAGTACACATTTCTAGGGGAAATGTGCTCTCCATGGAGGAACGGCCGCTTTGGCCCATGGGGTACCTGTGAGATCACCCCAGCTGGTCTAAATTAGTGTGTGTGACTCTCTCTTTTTTAAAGCCTAGAACACAGAATTTTTTTTAATTTTTATTCTTGATTCCATACTCTGACCTTCTGTTAAAACAACTTTTAAAATATAATTTTCTCTCTGCTTACCTAAAATGTTTCTGTACTAAATTTGCTGAGCAGCCAACACATTTGTAAAAGCACACAGGCAAGCTAAACTCACTTCCGAAGCCAACTTCACACTTGAGCATAAACAAGGCATCCGGGTCTCAAAACGGAACTGCTTTCCTAACAAAGAAATCGCTTCCCTCTGTGAGGGAGAATGTGCCCAGTCTGATCTCCCACTCCCCTCTCCTTTGTCCCAGTCCTTCCCCTTTTCTCCTTTCTCTTACATTTCAGCTTCCAATGAAGTCAGATCCCAAAGCCCAAATAAGGGGAGGAGATTTCGTGTCTTCTCAGCTGAATAATCCCAGTTCCCCCAAGCACACAATGTTCACACATCATGTTTGCACATAGGGTTTGCTGCCTGCTGGGCTGAACTCTCTCTCCCCGCCCCAGCCTCAAACCCTATGAGCCAAAGGCTAGAGGTAAAAGAAAAGTCTGCAGCATAGTTAACTCACAGAGCAAGACAGACTGATTGCCAAAGAAGGAGAGCAAACAAAAGACCTAGCCATCTTTACTTCTTTTGTTTTGTTTTTTCTTGTTTTTTTTTTTTTACTCTTAAAAAATCTTTACTTTTAAAAGACCTTTAGGTATTTGGTTTCATCAAACTCTGGTGTGAAAAAAGGCACACACATGTATACAACTATGTAGCCTTCTGCTGATGAGCTCGTGTTTACTGTGCCATATCTTCTAATGATTAAGGGAAAATGAGAACTTACCCAGAGAAAATGCTCACACAGCTTTACTTCTAAGACAAATCCCTCAATATCAGTCAGTGTCCAACCAAGAAGAATGAAAATCACATATGAGTTTCCAAAACAGAAGGATTTCAGTACAGCGAGTTGGTTACCCAGGGGATGGAGGAGCTGAGAGGCCTGACAGGGGACAGCAAGGCACAGCAGAGGGAGGTAGCAGCAGGACCCAGCTGCATGGAGAAGGAGGAGTTGGAGTCAGGTGAACCAGGGGCCAGCATCACTAGACAGAACCTGGAGCCACAGCACACCTGTCTAGTGGGGTCTGGAATCCAAGAAGAGAGGCAGCCTCCCAGGCTGGGAAGGCAAAGGAGAAATAACATGACTTCTCTTGTCCTCTCTCCCTCCCTCCCATCTCCATCCAGTGCCTCCCACAGGCTGAATCCTACTGGAAGCCAGAGCATCCAGGAAGCTAATAAATGCAACCTGAAAATGGGCAGCCCCTGAGGCACACAGCAGAGCCACAGAGCATAAGATGCTGCTGAAGACAGACAGACTCAGGACCCATGCATGCGCCTCTCACCCTGTCTCCACTGCCAGCGTCTCCATCCCACCAAACAGAATCCAAATTCTAAAGGCGTTGGAGGCTAGGACTGCAAGAAAAGACACCATGGGGTATCTCAATTTCAATCCAAATTCATATCCAAGTTCATATCCAAATTCCACTTTACTTAGCCCTGATACAGGATACCTTTTCTTCTAATTACTAGGGGAAAAGGCAGTCACTGTATCCAGTTTGCATGTCCAATACCAGGACATGGGAAAGGCAGTGAATCCCAGGCAGAGCGTGGGATGTTACTCGAGACTCTCAGAGTGAACATTAAACTGAAGCTGGGCTGGAAGTGTATTCTCACCTTGAGGCACAGAGTACTAAGTCCCACACTGTACCAAGAGCAATGGCTAACCACGAAAGAGGACACAAAATCAGAGAACAGATCATGGGAGATCTTCCTAGATAGTCCCTGAAGTTTCCTTTCAAGCTTTTTCAGCAACCAGGCCTTGCAAAACATGTATCCTTCATGCAAAATCCTGACCCCACAAAACTGACATGAAGACTATAGAGACAGCAGGCTCAGAGGACTGCACTATTCAGGAAGTCGCGTGAAAGAGCTTGAATTTGCTCTTAAATAATGCACTCAGGATGGCATTCAACAAATCACAACTAAATCCTCCTTTTGGCAAAATGTTCCCATCTTAATTATAACTGTATTATTGCTTGTATGACTGAACACGTCTTCCTTTGCCCTTAAGAAATGGGAGGGGAAGCACATGAAGGAGAAGCAAAAATATAAACAGTGGGATGGAAAATTACCCCTGCAAAGTATAATGGCTAAACAATGACTAAGGGGGCTGTGATATGCATCAACACAGACCCACAAGTGTAAACAGTGTGGTGGGAAGGGAGATGACTTGGATGAAGTAGACAGAGGGGGAATTTAGGTGAAAAGATAGTTTCCTCTCCCTAGATGGGGGTTGCGGTGGGTGGGAGGTGAAGGGCACCAGTGGGAGGATGGCAGAGGGGGCCAGATCTTTTT
Organism: Rhinopithecus bieti; assembly: GCF_001698545.2. Taxonomy (NCBI): domain Eukaryota; kingdom Metazoa; phylum Chordata; class Mammalia; order Primates; family Cercopithecidae; genus Rhinopithecus; species Rhinopithecus bieti. The sequence continues at coordinate 23,384 of NW_016810185.1, read as the reverse complement.
ACCTGGTTCTGGGAGGCCCTGACTGGGCAGGGTATGGATAAGGGCACTGCTCAAACAGCCCAAGTGCTTTAGCATTCACTGAATGAGGAAGAGAGCGAAGGGTCAGGCAGGATCTGGGACTGCCTTAGTTCATGACTCTGTTCCACCTCTTGCCTGTTGTGTCCCCTGAAGTCAATGATTTACTCCCTTAGAACCTCAGATTCCTTATCTATAAAATGAGATAATTCACACAGCAAATATTTGTTGAACAGCTACTACATGCCAGGCACTCTTCTTGGTACCAAGAAAACAGCAGGGGAAAATATCATCCTTGCTATCAAGGAGTTTATATTCCAATGGGAGGGGGAAGATAAAGCACAGATTAAGAAATCCATGTACACTGTAATGGTGAGCAGGGCCATAAAGACAGATAGAGCAGGTAAGAGGGAGTGTGGTAACATAGAGGTGTGAGCTACTTTATACTGAGTGGTCAGGAAAGAATAACTGAAAATGTGACACCCGAACAGAGATGGGGAAAGTAAAGGAAAGAGGGTCATGAAGGTAGGCATGGGGAGGCATTCCAGAGAGAGGGAACACAAGTGCAACCCACGCCCCCGCCCGCAACACTTCAGAAGCATGTTTTATGGGCATAATACAAAGAATTAGCACAGTTCCTGGCATACAGTAAGCACACAACGAGAGCTACTATTTTAAATCATAAATGAAGTGTCCATAAAGCATTTTGCTTCAGGCAGAGCAGCAAGAAGCATGAGATAAGCAACTCTCCTCAACTTTGTCTTCGTGCTCCTCTCCTACTCTGTGTCACATCCTTCTGTTTATGAAGACAGACAACGGGCCGGGTGCGGTGGCTCACACCTGGGATTACAAAGTGTTGTTATCCCAGCACTTTGAGAGGCTGAGGCGGGTGGATCACCTGAGGTCAGGAGTTCAAGACCAGCATGGCCAACATGGCAAAATCCTTTCTCTACTAAAAATAGAAAAATTAGCCGGGTGTGGTGGCAGTGCCTGTAATCCCAGCTACTTGAGAGGCTGAGACAGGAGAATCCTCGAACCCAGTAGGTGGAGGTTGCAGTGAGCTGAGATCGCGCCACTGCACTCCAGTCTGGGTGAGAGAGTGAGACTCTGCCTAAATAAATAAATAAATACATAAATAAATAAGACAATGCTCTTAGCTTTCAGTTATCTACAAAATAAGAAGAGGCATAGTACACGATAACCCAAACCAACAAATAACCTAAAATGCCATCCACATTTTTAGCAGATGACTTTGTACAAAATATTTACATGCCTAGTTATGTTTTATTTACTCTAGTATCACCAGGAGGTCAGACGGTATAGAAGTTGGCATCAGATGCCGTGCAGTCAGCTCCTGGGTATGTGATATCAGACAAGTTCCTTAGTCTCTCTCTGAGCTCCCGGGGTTGTTATGAGGATCAAATGAAATCATGACGGTGGAGCCCTCTGTGAACCATAAAACTGCATTTGATTATTGTTGCATGATGAAAGTTGAGTGAATCCTCTGCGTTCACAACCACAGTTACGGTGGGACATGGCCCACCCACATTTTGGATGACTAGGAGACACAAGCCTGAGACCAACACCAGCCCCAAGGAAGTCACAAAGCCAATCAGAGTCACAAAAGACTCTTCTGTTTTTCATACTCCCTGGGACAAGAGTTGATGGCATTTGTTTAGATTGGCATTGAAAAGGCATCATTCTGTTGTGAATCCAAGTTGCTTAGAAGAGAATTGGTAACCCTGCCAAGAATCTGACGAGAACAGACACACACTCAGGGGGAAGAAGGGGGAAAGACGTTTCTCTCGCTTTTCTTCAGAGGTACGGACTATAGCATGAAAGCCCTAGGCATGGCGTGGCTTCATGGGATTCATCCCAGAGCTAAGACTAGTGAGGCTTCCAGTGCTGCAAATCAGATTCTTAATGTAGAGATTCACAGAGACCAATATGTGCATTTCAGGCACTAAATTGTAGAATTGAAAGAAATGAAGAGTGAATCCTTCTAAGTGCTGGGCTTAAAAAGACCAAATAGCAGTTATAAAAAGTATCATTGTGGCTTCACCCTTTAAGGACAGTAACAGTTCAGCAACATTCCAGGCTATTACTGGACTTAGGGTATTGGGCCAGATAGGGCACTGCCCCTGAAATTCAGTTTAGTAATAATTACTGGCAGATCAATTCAGTAATAATTAGTGGAAGAAAAGGAAGATACAGAACGATAGAGGACTCATTTAAAATTCCTGAGACCCTCCCTGTTTATTTCAAAATAGAAAACATGTGATTGGGTTCAGTTGGGTCAGGTTGGATGGGGTTGGCCACACACATATTTGTTCATTGTCAGAAATTCAAAGAGTGGCTCAATGGGTATCTGACAAAGTTGCAAGCGAACTCTCCACCCAAGCTTGATATCATGCCAGTAGGGTTGGGAGAGGACGTGGTGGAGTGGAGAAGGTACATTCAAGCCTTGCAAGAATAGCTTTCAGGAATTCTGAAGTCTCCCCAGTGATTCTGAAGATGCATGTTCTCACATTAAATGCCAGGTCCCATAACTCTCGGGCAAGTACCTATTCCCTCATTCCATTGATCAGACAGAAGGGGACTTATGTTACAAAGCTCAAACTTCAATCTAACTTGAAGCGAGCACTGGTCAGCCATTCAGGAGATGAGAGGGAGTATGTGATGCCAACAAACATGCCACCACATTCTCGAAGACCAGGTACAATCGAGACTAATTGTACTCGCCAGGCTGTGAGCAATCGGCCAGACTGTGCCTGCCATGAATATTCCATTTGCAGGAAATTAATATCATCTGAATCTTTCTCACTACCTAATCTTCCCAGTATCCTGGAACCATACCTGGGAGCTCGTAGATGTGCAAATGGCAACTTTAATTTACCTGTGAGGTTGTGGATTATTTACGTATTGAGGAGAAGATATAAGAAAGAGAAACAAGAAGATTGAGGAGAAATAAAGGAGAGAAAGAGGAAGGGGGAGAAAAAGGGATAGGATGAAAGAGGCCAGGGAATGATGAAGAGGCTGTATGGCGTTGCCTAAACATGTGAGCTTAGAGATCTGAACTGGGTTCAAATTCTATTTTAGTCACTAAATACTTTTTATTGATTAGCACAGTCAAGTCAGCTGGCAGCCTGCGAAGGGTTGGGACTTTCTCTGCTTCTGTTGTTGTCTCTTCATCGTTTCTGGTTCCATCTCAAGTCTAAGAGGGACCCGAACATCCATACTGAGCCAGACACCAAAGAACTCAGACACTTCCTGGACCCTTGTGCTGAGAACTTTGGAATCCTGAAGACAAGGAGCTTTTGACTCTTATGTAAATGTTTAGATACGTGATATCAGAAGGTTCAATGAGAGTCTTGTGGAATACGTCACCACACTGAAAAAAGGATCAGGAGAAAATGTGTTTGCCAACCTGAGACTTGTGCCCCCGAGGTCAGTCCCTCCACCTGCCCACATTTGGTGGTCAGCTGGGGAGTCTTAGGGTATTAACAATAAATAGAGGAATGCGACCAGGCGGGGCAGCTCAAGCCTGTAATCCCAGCACTTTGGGAGGCCAAGGCAAGTGGATCACTTGAGGTCAGGGGTTCTAGACTAGTCTAGCCTACATAGTGAAACCCTGTCTCTGCTAAAAATACAGAAATTAGCCAGGCATGGTGGCATGCACCTGTAATCGCAGCTACTCAGGAGGCTGCGGTGGGAGAATCTCTTGAACCCGGGAGGCAAAGGTTGCAGTGAGCCGAGATCGCTCCACTGCAGTCCATCCTGGGCAAGAGCGAGACTCCATCTCAAAAAGTAAAAATTTAAAAAAATGAAGGAATGCTCCCAGAAGCTTGGGAGAGAGACTTGGAATTCTGAGTTCTATGGAAAACCCTTTATTGGCAATTAGCATTTTAAAATGTGCTTAACAAGTAAATAGAAAAAAATTATCTGAAAATGCCTCTATTATAAAAGATCTGTTTGCTTTGAGAACAGTGTATGGAATTATTGTTTTAGGGGGAAAAGGTATAACCTTGGAAAAGGATGACTGACTTATTCAAAGTACCCTGGTCTGTGGCCCCTATCTTTGGAATTTCAAGGGCTTCCTTCTGTGATGATGTCCTCCTATTAGCATTATTCAGTGGGCATCACTGAGAGCCCCATGGCATCTGGCCCAGAGGAAAGGTGCCATCCTGAGAGACGCATGGGAAAGGGCTGGACCCTTATCTAAGGCAGACATGCAGATAGTATAGAATATTTGGGAGGAATAGATTATAGGAAAAAAAGTGTGGATCAAATTAATATTGGAGTGTCTCATAGCTTAAATGTATACAAGAGTCAGTGCTAATTGTTTATAAGTAAATTGAATTAAGCTTGTTTTACATTCAAAATCATTTTGTTCTTAAATAATCCATCACCTTGGAAACTAAAAAATAAGCATGGACAAATGTCATATAATTTGAGATTCTATTCCAGTCTATGGATTTCAGAAACAAAACAAAACAAACTTGGGTTGGAATTCCTGTTTCACCACTTCTTTCTCATATGACTTTGGATGGAGAATCAAACTCTTCATCAGAAAAACCAGGCTAAGAAGCCATTTTGTACAGGTTTGTCATAAAAATGAAAACCTACTGTCCAGGTGCATGCCACCAAGTAGGCATGCAGTAAGTGGGAGCTATAACTATTATTGCTGTGATTCAGGTAAGCAAATATATAATTGTCTCACAAACAAATAAACCAGGTAGTTCACATATCTGTTGATACGAGCATACTCCACTGGCTGAGTGAGCCCCCATGAAGTCAGCTCCACCTTATAGCACATGGTGGAGTGGTTAAGGGCAAGCTTCAGGGTAAATGCCCAGATTACAATGCTAGACACTCTACTTGCAGTAGAAACTGGATAAATTCCTTAATCTCACTATGCCTCAGTTTTCTCATCTTTAAAATGGGGTAACAATAGTATTATACTTTAGTGTGAAGATTAAATGGGATAATCCATGTAAAATGAGTTTGGAACAAATACCTGACACATAGTAAAGCACTGAATGGAGGTTAGCTATCTATCAGCACATGGTCTAACTTTTAGAATAGAGCTAAAAGAATGGAGCTGTCTTTTTACATAAGACCAGTATAGTCTGTTTCATCTAATTTTTTTCCCTGGAGACAAGTGAATTATGGGTATAATGGATTAAGTTAGAGAAACTACTTCTGTCTTACGATTTATTAGGAAAACCCTGTTGATACAATGAGAAAAGCTTGATACTGATCACACTGGAGATTTGAGGCCAGATCATCCAGTTCTATAAACTAATTCCTTGATGTAATATTAAGTTTCTTAATCTGTAAAAGGAGGGTAATAACATTTACTTTTAAGAGTGTGTTAGTCTGTTTTCACACTGCTATAAATAACTAGCTGAGACTGGATACTTTATAAGGAAGGGGTTTAATTGACACAGTTCCACATGGCTGGGGAGGCCTCAGGAAACTTACAATCATGGAAGGTGAAGGGGAAGCAAGGCACATCTTACCTGGTGGCAGGAGAGAAAGAGGGAGACAGAGCAAAGGGGGAAGTGTCACAGATCTCGTGAGTACTCACATACTATCACAAGAACAGTCCGCCCCCATGATTCAATCACCTCCCACCAGGTCACTCCCCTGACACATGGGGATTACAATTAGAGATGAGATTTGGGTGGGGACACAGAGTCAAACCGTATCAAAGAGCAACCCTCTTTGAAAACCCCACAAAATGATAGAAGAACTACATAAAGGTTTTGTCACTGAGTTGGTACACAATTGAATTGGTTTTATTGGGAAGACCTGGACAATTGGGAGCAGTGGAATTCTAGGAGGAAGATAGCCAGGTTGAAATGCTAATGAACACCTACCCTCTTCATTCTACACACAGGAGGTATTCTCTAGGGGAGAGAGGTTGTGGGCTAGGCATATTTTTGCACTCACTGGTAAAGTTCTGTAAAATAACCAAGTGTTTCTAGCACAACTTCCTTATAGTCCCTCCCAAATATGGTATGTATTGCTATTGATTAAAAATACACAGAGCAGGCTACGTGTGGTTGCTTACGCCTGCAATCCCAGCACTTTCGGAGGCCGAGGCAGGCAGATCACAAGGTCAAGAAATCAAGACCTTCCTGAGCAACATGTTGAAACCCCATCTCTACTAAAAATACAAAAATTAGCTGGGCGTGATGGCACACTCCTGTAGTCCCAGCTACTCCAGAAGCTGAGGCAGGAGAATCGCTTGAACCTGGGAGGTGGAGGTTGCAGTGAGCTGAGATCGTGCCACTGCACTTCAATCTGGGTGATAGAGTGAGATTCCATCACACACACACAAAAAAATACACAGAGCACTCTCAACATCCTTCCCACAAGGAGAACCACCAGTGTGGTGAAGGAAGATTGAAGGAAGATCCAATTCAACAAGGAAACCCTTGGTTTCTGTAACCTCCATTTGCCTTCTTTCTGTTCCGGTTTAGCTACCCTTTATGTAGCTATTCATCACAACAAAACAGGGAGCTAGATATACTCCTCATTCCCATCTTGAAGAGGAGGGCACCAAAGTTTAGAGTGCTTGAGAAATGAACCTGAAACCTCAAAGCTAGTGAGCATGAGAGCTGGCATTTGAGCCTATACCTTCTGATGCCAGGTTCCTTTCTGTAACCATAGCAGCCTCAGGTGCTCCGGCCCAGCCTGGGAATACAGATGGCAGACCTGGTCCAAAACACCAGCACAGGGGGCTATGTCAGAAAAGGTGTGGGTGTGGGATGGAGTTTTCTCTTCTGTGACTTTTTGTTCATTCCCAAATTTATTCCAAGAGGAGTTGGGATAACAAAATTGGGGGCTGCCTGGTTTTGACTGAATTCTGTAAGTTGGGGTTTTATTTAAAGCATCATTCTTTTACAAAAGAAAATTAAAAGGCAGTCTAGAGGGACTTAGCACTCTTTGTTGATGTTTTCTCAGATGCTTATAATGAGCTCATAAATGCTAATGAAGAATGCTCTGTGGCTCCCCAGCAGTGCTGAGTCAAACCAGCCATGTTAGAGGACAGAATTACACAAGGATTTGGAACAGTCGTACCCATCCAGCACCGCGGGGCTGGTTGTCTGCTCAGGAGGAGCGCTGCCTGCTTTGTCGGCCCTCATGCTTGCCAGCTCGCACCCTTGCCACAGCCATCTCTTTGACCTAGATTATTTCCCTTGGGATGATGGTTTCAAAGGCCTCTTTTCAAAGTCAGCCTATGAGTTTTCAGCTCTCCATAGGCTTGGTCAGTAGGTATGTGCTGAGTACCCATTCATGTGCCCAGAACTTAGCTAGGAACTGTGAGAAGTGACTCACCATGCGCTGCCTCCTGTCTCATCACCTTGTAGCCTCCACAACATGGCCCTAAAGCATCTGCATCAATGCAATCCCAACACATAAGCAGAGACCCAGCAGAAAGTTTAAGGAAGGGGTTACAAGGCAGAATAGAATTAAGGGAAAATGATGTCCCCTGCTCCGGCAATATCCAACATATACAGCCATCACCACTCTAAAGGGACAGGGATGAGGGAGCAGCTACAAACACCCTGGCTATAAGAGAGGGTTGCTGTCAGGAGCCTTCAGTAGAGAAGAAGCAACTGTACCTGCAGCCCAGCATGGGGACACTATTCCATGGCTTCATCCTCCTCCTCCAACCCTGAACAGGAGCCAGTAGTCAAGGGAGTCCGTCAGTGCAGCCCAGAGGCAGCCTATGGAGCACAGAGCCAGGAGGAGGTGGAGTTCTAGTCTGGGAGGCCAAAGGAGACGATCCAGCAAAGCAGCTCTCCAGCCTCCTCTCCTAAGGCTTGCTGAAGGAACCTGAAGATTCAGTTGGGCAGGACAAACTGCTCCTGCAACCAGCTGTTTCTGCTGCCTGGTGCTTCCTTGGACATATTTATTCACATATCATTTCCCAAACTCTGCAAGAAAGGCCCAGTTCTCCTTGACATGTTCTCCAATTTGGCCTTGGATTGCAGGCATCTTTTGCATTTCTCTAGGGCCACTACTCATTTCTGTAGCTAGCTGAAGAAAAGAACCATGTCCTGAACTTGATGTGTTTTACACAGAGCAGACCTTTCTTCAATGTATATGAGAAGGGTGGGTCAGGGCTGGATGGGTCTCCACCCATCCAGTAGAAGTCATCTCTTGCCCTTGAGGCCCTCAGACTATCTATCCATGTAGTTAATGGATTAGGAAGTAGATAATTCTAATCAGGACCAAGATGGACCCATGACAAAATTATGGCCAAATTTAATGACAAATATCTCCCATTCTCTGCCTGGTAGCTTAAGGGATGGAGGGAATATGGAAGTTGGAAATATGGAAGTTGATCTCAGTTTTTGCAGGTCTGGAAAACACACTTTGCACACTGGCATAATTTTCCCTTTGTGGAGTATGTAAAAATACCCAGGTATTTGCCCTAGAACATCGTGTAAAAATCACTAAAGGTCTTGGGTACTGCATTTATCTCTCTACAGCTATTGCAGCAGTTATTCAAAGAGGTAGAAGGCAAGGGAAGGGAAAGAAATGAATTGTAAATAAAAGCACCTTGCATGGTACTGGCCCCACAGTATGTTCTACAGGAAAAAAAAAAAAAAAAAAAAAAAAAGTTTAAATTTAATCCTCACAATCCTCACAGTCCTGTCCTGTCATGTAATGTCTCAACTTAAAGATGAAGAAATTGAAACTCACGAAAGGTGACTTCTCAAGGTCAGTGGTTACCCAGCTAAGGCAAAATGAATGAAGAGTTTGATATTTGATGGGCATGGCACATGTTGAGGATCAGCTTTGGCTCTTCCAGAGATGAGGGCTCTGTTTTCCAAATCTGCAGCTGGATCTTCTATACTTCCTTATGGTCACTATGCTAGGCCCTGGGCTCAAGAGAGGAGAGCCTTCTCTGCTCCTACAGGAGGGGGAAATCAGCCCTGCTGAGGCCAGGAGGAACACACAGAGGCAATCTACGGTTTCCAGGATCTGTGCTGTCACCAGCATTAGGGCCTTTTCACCACTGAGGTGTCCTGAGCTTCTGGAAACCAGGGCTCCTGGAAATACCCTGACCTGCTTGGGGAACAGAGCACCTGGCTTTTGAAGCTGTGTGTGCTGGAAAGACCCAGAGATTGCATGCGGCCTTCTGAGAAATCCTCACATTTTCATTACTTTCCCCTAAAACATCCTTGCTTCTAGCAAAGCCTCTCTCGCATAATGGAGTCTGGCAAAGTGAGACTGAATAGACAAAGAAGAAGATACCAAAATAAAAGGTCGGAATAAAATAGTCTGCATATATTTAACATACTGATAGGCAAATCCAGGCAAAGCATTATACAAGTCTTTGCTTGTAAGGACCTGCTCCCTCTGCCCACTCTCCTACTTCCTGCCATGGAACTTTGACTTGGAAATGGCCTATCCACATAAAATGAGTTTGGCTTGGTCTATTCAGAGTGAAGGTTGAGGCCAAAAATTTTCACAGGAGTGAAGGAGTTAAAGTAATGTACACCATCTGGCCAGAATGAGTTAATTAGATTCTTTGTCTAAAAAAAAAAAAAAAAAAAAAAAAAAAAAAAAAAAAAAAAAAAAAGGGAAAA
>NW_016810185.1:4949-13385 GCF_001698545.2 Rhinopithecus bieti | reverse complement strand
AAAAAAAAAAAAAAAAACAGTTAAGAAGATAAAGGAGAAAATGGGTGGACACATTTCCAGAAAGAGAGAAATGTGTGTGAGATGGTGTCTGAAATGTGTGCCTCTTGGGATGAGTGTGTGTGTGTGTGTGTCGTGTGTGTGTACAAGCATTCACATACACATGTGCACACATGTATTCGTGCACACTGGCAGAGGAGTTGCTAGGGGAGAGCAGTAGGAAGAGCTGACAAACTGAAGCACAAAACTGCTAACACCAAGGAAAGGGGCATCTTCTAAACCCCCTCCTGGCCCGCTTCCACTTAACTTTCTCCTAAGTCATCTTCATTTCTGTCTTAGGTTTCCATAAACACTGCAGTTATTTATTTTATTTTTGTTTGAAATGTTAAACAAGCCCCAAAAGGAAAAGCTGTCGGGGCAATTCGTGGCGTCTCCAGAGAGGAGTTGCACCGCAAGCATTTTCTGCAAGGGCTTGGCAAGGCTGCCTCTCGCCTGCCTGCTTGGCCCTGGGTTTTGTAGAAGCCCCCATGCACCTCTGCCCTGGCTTCAGGGCACTAAGGCTCCCCGATCTGATCCATTTCTGTTTCCAGGGTTCAGCTCATCTCCCATCCCCCTCCATGGAGAACTTCTCTTCTGGAAGGATCTCTTGGCTGAGAGAATGATGGCTGACACTAATAACAACAGCAATGCCAAGAATAATGGGTGACATTAATGAGCACTTACTGCCACTAGGTCTTGTTCAAAATGAAGGTGAGGCACATGTAGTAACACATTTCACTCTCAGCACAAGCCTACAGGGGAGATGCTATTATTATTCCCATTTTACAAGTGAGAAGCCCGCGGAATGAAAAATTTAAAACTTTGAATTTAAGAGACAAGGCCAGCCATGCTGGGCCTAGGGTAACATGAGTGAGACGTCTTGGGCACAAAATTTAAGGGGTTAACCAAAAACTCAGTAGTCAAGATAAATACCATTTTAATGCCATATTTAAAAAAAAAAAAAAATTGGCCAGGCATGGTGACTCATACCTGTAATCCCAGCACTTTGGGAGGCCGAGGCAGGTGGATCATCTGAGGTTGGGAGTTCGAAACCAGCCTGACCAACATGGAGAAGCCCTGTCTCTACTGAAAATACAAAATTAGCTGGGCGTGGTGGCACATGCCTGTAATCCCAGCTACTCGGGAGGCTGAGGCAGGAGAATCGTTTGAACCTGGGAGGGGGAGGTTGCAGTGAGCTGAGATCACGCCATTGCACTCCAGCCTGGGCAACAAGAGCAAAACTCTGTCTCTCAATAAATAAATAATTACATAAATAAATAAATAGTAAAAATCAATGCAAAAAATCCACGATGGACAAAATATCAAAATTTCAAACAAAGACAGGACCAGTCAGTCAGTCTGGCTATAACCCTTCGCCACCACACCATGCTGCCTTGTTCAGCATTCATCTAGGATCTAAGATGTGCCAAGCAGGGGCCCTGCCTTTGCACAAGTTACCTCTTTTATTCTTGAAGCCTTGTGTGATAGGTGTTGTACTCCTTATTGAAGGGATGGGAAAACTAAGAGATTAGTTTATGTCTATGTATTCAATGAATTACAAACCCAAATGAGATTCCAAGCAGGACTTGATGTCAAGTTCTCTCTGAGTCTGATGCTCTTCCCCACTGTCCCTGTTCACTGTGTCCCCAGCTAGGAAAGGAATCTACCAGCTAAGCGGCATACGGCTGTACCCTGAGTCTGGTGCAGAGACAGCAGGGGAGGTTACAATTCCAGGCAGGCCAGTTCCCGACAAGCATTCTTCCACTGCCTCAGCCAAACCCTCCCCCGAGACATCTCATATCTGAGCCAAGCCAGTCCTCCTTGGCCTGCCCCCACCCTTCCTGCACAGAGTCAGTACAAATGCATGATAGACCCTCTCCCATTTCAAGTTCATCACCAGATTTCCCAGGGCTGCCTTGCTGTCCAAGCCTCTTCTTCCTGCCCATTCCTGACTCAGCAGCACATAAGAGACAGGCATGCATGTGCACAAGTGCACACACAACCTCCACCCCAACTCCCTGCCCCAGCTCTTCTAAGGAAGGAGCTTGCAGTGGGAGTGGAAGAAAATGAGGAGGGAGGTGGAAGACCCTGGAGTAAGAATCCAGGTCCTGAAGAAAAGAAATGGAACCACTGCTATTGCCATCCCAGACTTGACGTCATTGGAACAATCAGAGTGTGGCACAAATACTTACTTGAATGTGCTCTCTGTTTCCAATGAGCATCATTTTGGCAGATTTTGCAGGGGATCCTAAAGAGCTCAAGGAGGCAGAGTCAGCCAGAAGTCATCTCACCCAATCCTCTCTGTCTCTAAGAAGCTTAGCTCTCCAGGCTCAGACACAATGGCCTCTCTCTGGCTTCTTAGACCCAATTGTCGTATGTCTCATCTTTCCCCTGGAGATACCCCTAAACTTTTAACTGCCGCATCCCACCCTCATCCATCCCTCAGGGTAAGAGAAAGAACAGGGCTTCGGAGTCAGGCAGCAGTAGGTTCAAATCCAGACTTTCCTCCCTACTCCCTGAGTAGCTTAGGACAAGTTGCTTGCTCTCTTACCTTAGTTTTCAATGTGTAGAATGTGATAATGAAGGACCTGGTATGGTCCTCAGCACACAGAGAGATGTTTCACCTCTTCCCTGGCTTCTTTAAGACCTTTTCAACATAGTCTCATCTTGCTTGCCTGTGGAGTGATAGAGGCCCCTTCTGGAAACTTTTAATGACTGTCTTTAGGATTTAGCCTTCCCAGAAACTTCCTGGGTCTTCCCACCTCCCATCCTTACCTTTCAGGATCCAACATCGCTTGTCATCAATGCAAGGACAAAGCTAAGTGTAGAGCTGCTTTTAGACTCTTCCCTCCACCTCACTCTTCCTTTGCTTCCCAATTAACTTCTCTTGATGGCGGGTAAGGGGTGGAATGGTGGTGTCCACTTTCATACTCCCAAAGAAAAGGAAGTCCAAAGTCATCAAGAAATAGGGTTCAAAGACTCAAGGGAGAGGGTCATATGGCACATGTACTCCGCCCACACCACACCCAAGTTATTGAAGGTAATGAGGGATGAAGAACTTATGGAGGGCCACACGAGGGTGGGAAGGCATCCCATCAACAGAATCCCTTTTCCCACCAGAATTCTGAACCAGTGGGGAAATAAGAAGAAAAGCGTAAGGCAGGTGGAGAACTCAGTATCACCTCTGTCATTGTTAAAGCTGATGAATGTGGCTTAATTATGGGGCAAGTGGACTTTCCAAATTTAAATCCCAGAACTGTACAGAATTATCTTCCCAGTGACAGGCCTCACTGGATAAGGACAGGCTGTCTTATAGGGCAGACCCTTCCCCTGATAACTCAAGACCTACAGGAGCAGGGCAGAATGTATGTGCCCCAGAGATGGGCTCGCTCCAAGAGAAAGAGGACTGAGAAGGGACTGGGTAACATTTTCCCTTCCGAATCTATCAGATGAAGTCACTCCTCCTCCCCTGATGAAGACAGCCCAAGGGTGTTATCCTAGTGGAAGGAAATAACACGTATGAGGAAGACTCACTCAACATCCCCTACTACCACACAACAATTTTATTTCCTTCAATCTGCTAGCAACAATGAAAACAAAAAAGATTTACATTATGTTATCTAATAAACTAGAGAATAGTAGAAACTAACCTAATATTTTTGTGAATAATAAATGGAATAATGGCACTTTGCACATAGTAAACCCTTAATAAATGCTAATTATAATAATAACTAGTATAGCAACTAAACACTATACTAGGTGCCATGGGATAGGAGAGACTTACTTCATCACATGTATTAAGAACATTTACTGGGCATTAGGGTTAAAACCAATACACATAAATTTAACTTGAGGCTGAGTAAGAGGAGTACCAAAACAGAAAATTCTAGTGGAGGGAGAAAAAGCATTGATGGAGGTGATAAGGAAAGTTCCTCTGGCCAAGGTGGCTTGAGCTAGGCCTTGAAAGATGTTTTCAGGTGAAGACAAGGGATCAAGGAGAGCAGTCCAGTTTGAAGGAGATGCTATATTCTCCAAGCGATTAATGAGAGGCAAAATTTTCCATTTTTATCCAAACCCCAAAAATCTCTTTGGGTTTGGTGTCCACCCTTACCTATAGGACAAGTAGCAAATAAGATGAGTTTGCCAAACCCTTTGTCGTAGGGAATGGGGTGTCAACACCCTTCCAAGCCACTTCTCACATCAGTGTTCTTCCTGCTATGTGGGACACTGTTCAGAGCTGAGAGTTACTCTCTGTCTACTTCTAGCACCCCCTGCTTCCACTGGCACAACCCTGTCTCCCAATTGGTCTATTAGGCAGTTTCCCCCCAGCTTATGTTTTCTTTTGCTCCTCACTAGCCCAGCCCCTCTGGGCTGCAACAACAATCTAGCCCCTTCCCCAGAGCCCACAGCATGCCACCAGCTGGCACTCTCCTATCAGGCCACCTCTGGGAACCAGCAATACAGAGCAAGCTCATGTCAGTGCTTCCACCTCTCCCGCCAAGCGGTCCCTCCGGCCCCATAACCACATGCCATGCCTTCTTCTGACTTTCTTCCCAGCTGTCAGCACATTCCTGGTCTTAAGCTAACCCAGGCCACACTCTCCTGGAGACACATGAGAGCACCACCCTAGCCTAGATGCATGCATTTTCTCCTGGTGCCACAGAAATTGTGGCAACAGAATTGCAGAAGGTTAGAAGCCTGTCAGAGACACTAGAACAAAGCCCTGAGTTACCTGCAGGAGCAAAGGGTATGCAGTCCCTTCTGGGCTCCAGGGTCCCATGGGAGGCTTGTAAGTGGAGCATCCTAATGTTCAAGTTAGTTGAAGATTGGCTTCTTAAACAGAATTCCTTTTCTAAGTTTAGTTGTGGTCTGGCAGAAATTTCAGCAGTCACCTCTGACTCCTTCTTAAACCCAGTTATCAACACTTTCATCTGAGTTCCTTTTGTTAGGTGTAAAATGGAACCAGGCTCAGTCCATCAGCATTTTTCCAATATTGTGGGAGAGCTAGAAACAACCCTGACTTTGCATTTGTTCCCAGTCAGGCAGGTGAATACCAAATGCCATTTGAATGAGAAAACGCTACATGGTTGCTAGTTGTGTGAAGACCACTTCTGCTCAGGGACAATGGCTCTCTGTTCAGAGAGAACCTGACCAAAAGCATTCGGAATTCAGTCCTTAGAAATAAGCCATGCTCTATATTCTTTTAGTGGAAACATCTTTTGCTGGATACAGCCATAAGAGATAACAGTATTTCCACTCAGAAGCAGAAGTAAATGTACGTGTTCAACTGGACACAGGCTCAGCTTGGCTGTGGTGTCCTTTCTTCCCAGGTACCACCAAGCTCAGACTCTCTCCCTTTGGAATAGCCTCTTCCATTTTCCTCTTCATTTCTTCCGTGTTAACACTCTGAAGCCAGATTTGTTCTCCTGGCTTTAAGTCACTGCTAAATAATTCTAATTGCTCTGTACGTCCTACCCAAGAGCAGACTCTTTAGATATGCCCAAGGGTCCCCACCTCCCCACTCCAACTGTAGATACCTCAGCTCCCTTACACGAGGCTATTGCCCAAATTCCACCTTCTGGCACCCTGCCTTTCTTTTTGTAGAACCACTTCATTCTTCACCCCGTCTTCCCTCTACTATCTACCTATTGACTAATACCATCCCATCAGATCTGGCTCATGGCAAGGGATATTTGTGATATGCTGACCCAGCATCCCTTTGTTTAAGGATTTCACTTCCTCCCTCCATTCACATGGGCAGGAACCTGTCCCAGAATGGCCAGTTCAAGTATTCCATGTCCAAGGAGGAGGAGTTGGTTCCCATTTGGTGCTGAAAGTCTTGCAGGAGCAACCAGGGTCTTCTCGGAGGTTTGATGAATGGGTGCTAGAGAAGAGAAGGTCTGCTGGGTGAGGATGTGGCATCTGAAGAGAGTTGGTCTGTCCCTCCACTCCAGGCTGTGTGCTGTGTGTTGGTTTCATTACCAGACAGCGTCCTGATAGCATCACAACTCTGGATATCTGTATCTGAACCCAGCTCTGTCTTTTAGCTCATGAGTTGTAAGGAATAATCAATTTCCTGTTTGCTTTCAATAAATAATTTCTTTTTGTTTTAAATAAATAATTCCCCTTCTGTTTAAGTTCAATTTGGGTTTCTGCCACTAAGAAGGTTAAAAGAACCTTACCCTTGACTTTTACCACACTTTGTTATGAGTACAAAGATGTATACATATTCTGCCTTGTGCTGTTGACTGCAGTGTAAGCATTATTCCTAGAAGGTACACTGTAAGCTGCTAGAGAGCAGTTTACATTATGAACATCTGTATCCTCTATGGCACCCAGCGCTTAATATGACTTCGAACATATCGTTTGCTTGGCACAATGAATGAATCCCATTGACCACCCTCATTCATCCACAAACCCTGGAAATACAGACAAATACATATAATGTTGCCAAGGAAACTTCCCAATGTGTAAAAATAAAAAAATGGCAATATCTTTGTTTCCAGAATTTATGAACATCCTGTAGAAATCTAAGTGTGAAAGCATGACTTGGGGCTGGTTAGATAATACTTGCTGCATGGATTCAGCCTTTCCAACATCTTTCCATACAGTCTGAGCTGAGTTTCCTGAAGGATGTTGCCATGTGCTCTAGCAATGCCCAGGCTTTCCTGGACCCAGGAACCCGAGTACCTGCTGAAAGAGGCTTTAGAAATGAGACGGCAGAGTTCAGACCTCTTGAGGACCAGCTACAGGAGGATCCCTAAAAAACAGGCTGGAGTCAAAATACCCATGCTGGACTAAGCCTGGCCAGACCCTCCGGGCACAGAGAGCCTGCTTGCTGTGTTTCTCCGTATGGAGGGCAAAGTCAGACTAATATTCCTTCTCATTCTAGGAGAAGACAATCTAATTATCAAAGGGGTGGTTAAGGAGTGCTTTCATTTAATTAGTAGTTGTATCTTTTGAAATTTCCTGTTTCTTCTTCCCATGTTTAGGATGAGTTGTCCCACTCTTCTAGATAGGGGCTTCTTTGGTACTAGAACTACTGGACCAGCCACGCCTGCATTTGCTTCTGACATTCTTACCCCACCAGCCCCTGCCCCCACCTACCCCAAACCACTGTTCTTCACTGTTCTTTGGAAAGAACCCAGGGGCCCAGTGAGTTAGCTGTTTCCAGTCGGCTGGCCAAATGGAAACTGGGTCAGAGCCCCATCCCACTGTGCCTCTTTGGTGCTCACTGAGGACAATTCGTAGACAGTGCTCCAATTGCATTTATTTTCTTTGCACATGTTTTGCAGAGCAGCCCCTGATTCCCTCCAGCTAACGGAGCCCCCCACCTTCATTCATTGTGTGCTCATAGGAGATTAGGACATCAATGCCACACCTAACCAAATCTGTCCTGTTGCTTCATGCCAGGGAAAGACATCCCCTATTGGGAGTAGACATCATTGGTTTAGAGGAGGGGGCCACATCTTTCTCCCTGAGGTCAGCTTTTTTCCTATGAGAACGTCCCATCTGCTCCTCAGTAAGGCTTACAATCTGGAAATGAGAAAAAATGTGACTTGAGCTACTAGAGGCTCTACAGGGTGTGTGCACCTGTGCATCCCTCAATGCTTGTGCACACATGAGCGTGCACGGGCAAAGATGCACATGTGCCAGCCCTTATTTGACAGTACCTTGTATAGAAATATGGGGGAAGACATGAAGTGGAAGAAAAGTATAGGAGAATCAATCCAGGACAAACAAAGACAGATAAAGGCAATGAGCAAAAGAGGCATCCCTCTCCCCACCTTATCCTGGCCCTTCCTCCTCCTTGGAATCTCACACTAGGACATTTTTCTTCCCTTTCCCGTGTCTTAAACTTCTAACTCCACTTTTTCCCTCTACATATAAATATTCTAAGGTTTCATTCTCAAAAGAAGGCAGAAAAGAAAAGAGAGAAGAAAGGAAGTACCAAGAAAAGAAAGAGGGAGCAGAGAAAGAAGGAGCGGGAGATGGAAGGAGGGACATGTAACCTCCCACCCAGACCACTCTCCTCCTGTGGACACAAATATCTCCTGAGCATCACCACTTGCGGACAGGAGGTGGAGCTGAACATGGCCAGCACCAAAGTTCTTGTGCCTCCCTCCCACCACCACTTTTCTTCCCCTCCTTTTGCTGTAACCAGTAGCTTTGTGATTGCCCAAAATGAGAATCCCGAAGTTATCCTAAATTTCCCTCCTAACACTCCACATTCAATCAGTAACCAAATCTTATCTCACTACCTCTCAAATGTCTCTCAAATTGTTTTCTCACCCCCATCACTATTTCCTTGCCCACTTTATTTATTTATTTATTTATTTATTTATTTATTTATTTATTTATTTATTTTGAGACAGAGTTTCACTCTTTTTGCCCAGGCTC
>NW_016810185.1:0-4635 GCF_001698545.2 Rhinopithecus bieti | reverse complement strand
TTTATTTATTTATTTTG
Organism: Rhinopithecus bieti; assembly: GCF_001698545.2. Taxonomy (NCBI): domain Eukaryota; kingdom Metazoa; phylum Chordata; class Mammalia; order Primates; family Cercopithecidae; genus Rhinopithecus; species Rhinopithecus bieti. The sequence goes on along the minus strand of NW_016810185.1, from coordinate 4,618 downwards.
AGACAGAGTTTCACTCTTTTTGCCCAGGCTGGGTGCAATGCTGCGATCTCAGCTCACTGCAACCTCCGCCTCCTGGGTTCAAGTGATTCTCCTGCTTCAGCCTCCTGAGTAGCTGGGATTACAGGTGTCTGCCACCACGCCCAGCTAATTTTGTATTTTTAGTGGAGATGAGGTTTCACCATGTTGGTCAGGCTGGTCTTGAACTCCTGACTTCAGGTGATCCGCCCACCTCGGCCTCCCAAAGTACTGGGATTACAGGTGTGAGCCACCGCATCTGGCTGCTTGTCCACTTTAGACTTCTCATCTCTTTTTAATCAGGCTTCACTAGTCTTTAAACTGGTCCCATGCCTTCACTCTCACTTATTTTATTCCCTCCCCACCCTTGGGCCAAAAGACTAAACTTTCTAAAACCTAAAGTGAATCCTAACATTAGGCTGCTTCAAATCCTTCAGTGGCTCTGCAAATTCTCCAGAACAGCAGTTAACCCTTCAGCATGACAGGTAAAGCCCTTTGCAAGCAGGCGCCTGCCTACCTCTCCAGCCATGCCCCAGGCTCTCACAGGCGCTCTGTATTTCTCCCCATACCCAACTCCTCCAAGTGCCTGAACCCTCCATGCTCTATCACACGCTGTCTCACACCTCAAGGCTTCATTCCACTTCCAGAAGTGTCCTGCCTCCATTGTCTGTCTAGAAAGCCCCTAGTCCTCCATTAGATCTTAGCCCCAATACCAGCTTCTCTGTGAAGTCTTACCTAGCATCCCTGGGGCAGACTGAAAGGGTACCTTTTGGTTGCCCTTGATAGTTGGCACATTTCTTCATTAACCCTATTTTAATTGTATTGTAACTGTTTGTTTGTCCAGCTTCCAAACAAGACTATTCTCCTTGGAGGAAGGAATGATGTCTTTCTTCATGTACCCCTTACCAGAGCAGAGTTTCCTATCCACTAGGCTTGCAATTCATAGCAAATATTTGTTAAAGGAACAAAGATACGACCAGATAAACAGTGACTGAAAACAAAGAGAAAATGGTCACAAACCCAAAGGCATTTGAGGCACTACAGCTTTGGGGTAAATGAGTCAGAAAACATAAAAATTAACATGTTGCTGCAGCATCAATACTCAGCATAGTATCTCTGGGGGCAAGAGGATGAAATCAAGAAGAAAGAAAGCGATGAAACAGAGACAAAACTCGGTGTGGGCCAATGATTGGGACAAAATGGTAGCAGCCTAAACTATGATTACAACAGGGAATTTCTGACTGTTAAACTAACTTGATGTAATTTAACTCATTAATTAGTTTTTCAAATAATGAAAGGCTTGGTCTTTCTGGCTTGGGAGAGTGGAATTAGTTCCAAATGGAAAATAAGGAGAGGCAGTTTTCAATGCAACATCAAGATATTTCTAGCAATAAATCTGCTTACATATGGACTAGGTCAGAATATAGAAGTCTTTGTTCTACCACCCACTGGCTCTGTCACCTTGAGCAAGTTCCTTAACCTCTATGAGCCTCAATTTTCTTGTAAAATTCATACAATCATAGTATACACCTGAATATAAATATTATAATGATGTAATATATTTAGCATGCAGTAAGCATACATGCATATTGACTTTTATTAGTAGTGGAACTTAGTTCCCTATAATTGAAACTTTTGGAACAATGGTGGAATAATTACTAAGTGCAAATATTTCTTTTTCCTTTTTACTGTCTCTGCAGTATTATAGTGATTTTCATATCATCTCTCCTAGTAGATCATAAATTTTCAAGGCCATGGTCCAAATCTATTTCGTTTTAATAACTTCCAGATCTTTTGCACCTAGGAACCATTTGAGCAATATACGTTGAACTGGGAGATAAAGACGATCTAAGCATCAGAGGGAAGAGAAGACTAAGTCACCTCCAAAGTTTATTTAGACAATAGAATCCTCTCATTCATCCATGCATTCATTCATTTACTCAACAAAATGGTATGGGTGGTAACAATGTGTTATGCAATAGCCTGCTATTGGGGATGAATTATAGAAGACTGTTGAGTTACAAAGTTCTATGTTACCTAAACTACCCTAGAAATATTTTAATGCTAATGGTGTTGTTCTTTGTTTTGTTCCTCTAAATAGATTGCTTATTTTGTACTATCCTGGAAAGTCATTTAGGAAAGAGACCAGAAAAGAGCAAAAAGGAAGTGGCTATTGTCCAAAACACACAGCTATTTTTTAGAGATGCAAATCCAAACGTCATGGATGATAGAGGACAGAATCTTTGTCAGTAGCAAAAGGCCTATCAAGTCCTCTAATTAGTGCTATCCTTTCCTGCCTGTTCCATTATACTCTGATAGTCCACCCTCAAATTCCCCGTGCAAGACAAGAGCTTGAGAAGTGGACACATGACCCTAGAAAAGGTACCTTTTTGATACATAGAATCCAAAATCAAGAGAGCAGAGTGAAAACGGAAAGGAAGCAGCATCAAACCACATGCTCAGACTTGCGGGGTGGGGGTTGTTCCATGCAAAGCTAATGTGATAAATGCCGTGAGTTACCAAAGGATGCCAGACTTTCTCTGGAGATGTCTACTATTCCAAAGGCTGTGAATATTTTCTTTACTTAAAACAAGTCTTTAACCCTGATGGATCATGAATGCCCTTTGGGAATATGTGAAGTCCTAAAATTACAGACAGAATTAAATATGTAGAGGGAGAAGTTTTTTTTTAAGGGAGAAGTTTCACAGCTTACATAAGATTTCCAAAGAGATCTGTGGTCCAAAAAATCTGTCATGTTAATTGGGGACATGTTGCTGACTAAGCAGTTATTCTGAGTTGGAGGCAAATGGAAAGTTCAGAAAAGCATTCCCATTGTGCTCACAACCAGGTCAATTAGACTCTCACTAGCCTCTGAGCACATCTCCCATTATTCTTCTTCCAGAAAGTTGTCCTCAAAGAACCCTAAAAATTCCATAGCACTCCATGTACACATATATAAAGAGTACGTGGGTATGAATATGCATGCGTGTGTGTATGTGTTTGTGTTCGTGTGTGCATGCATGTATGTGAGTGAAAGTCTAAGCAGAAAACAGTGCACTGAAATTGGGTTATTTGGGAAAAGCTTAATAAAGGTTCTATTTACTGGGTGTAGTGAAATCATAAGGGATCATGCAGTACTCCGTGCTAATAACAGCTGGAGCTATAATCACCCCTAGGCGTTAAGGGTCAAGAAGAGGGAGTGGTGTTAGAACCCAGAGACAGAGAGAGCTGTGTGAAAAGTGATGCCTGACAAGAGGGGTGACCTTCTGTCAAGGGACACAGACAGCCCAAGGTGACACACCAGGAGAGAATATCACAGGAATAAATACTACAACTTCTGTCCTCCCTTCAGTGATTTGCTAGGACTCCCCATTTGCCAAGTCTAATAGAAGCCAGAGGACAAGGGAAACCATTGATGTAAGTCATAAGATCAGCTTCCATGAAGTGTAGAGTAGACCCGGAGGAACAAACTGAAGAAATTCCAGCCTGGTGTGTGTGTGTGCACGTGTGTGTGTTCCCCATACATGGGATGGTAAATAGTCTAAATTCAGATCCACTGGTCTTTACCCACTAGAAGTTAAGCCATAGGGACTGGGAAAAATAAGAGACTCACATTTCTTGCTCACCTCTCTGTGTCAGTCACTGTAAAAAGAATTGCCTCCTGTGTTCACCTAAGACTGCCAACAACTCCAAATGGTAATATAGGATACAACCAGAAGTGGAACGTGAATCTGTTTGACACCAAACTCATGCATTTTTCACTATACCCTGCAACACCAGAATGGAAAAGAGAGCTTGAGATATTTGAAGAGCTTGTGTGGAAAGTGTTCTTGAAGTGGATTCTTTTGGTTGAGATGAGGTAGACAGGTGAGTAAGAGGGGTCACAGACTTCAGGGCCAGTTTTCACAGAATTGAGCCAAGACTAATACGGAGTCTAAGTATGGGTACTGTTTGAACAGAAACTGTTTTCATAACTGTGAGGTATACTGACACAAAACCATGTCTGCACAAACACACATACACACACAACCTCACACACACATAGCCTGCCACAAGAAACTAACTGAGGATGGGTAAAGATAGGGCCAAAAAGAAGAGTGTGATGGACTAGTAGAAAAACTGCAGAGGAAACCCTAGAAGTAAATGACTTCAACAATATTCACCAAAGACAAATGCAAGCATAATAGAATATTTACTTATCATGTAAACATATAGTAATTCAGCTTCTGCAGTTGTGAAGATCAACATGGACAATATCCAGCACAGTGTTGAGCTCTTAAGAAAAGCTCAGTAATTGCATTTTGATGTGGAGAGGTGAACATTGATGGCCTATTTTCTTCTAGGGTGGATTCTTTCAGCCCATGCCAAGTTAGCAGCCCAGTGGTAGAATATTTATTATCATTATTATTATTTTTATACTTTAAGTTCTAGGGTACCTGTGCACAATGTGCAGGTTTGTTACATAAGTATACATATGCCATGTTGGTGTGCTGCACCCATTAACTCGTCATTTACATTAGGTGTATCTCCTAATGCTATCCCTCGCCCCTCTCCCTACCCTACAACAGGCCCCAGTGTGTGATGTTCCCCATCCTGTGTCCAA
>NW_016810184.1:0-888 GCF_001698545.2 Rhinopithecus bieti | reverse complement strand
TTTGAGAGATCATTTTGATAATGAATATTTGGAAAATTCGCTTTTACTAGTGATTTTTTTGTTCCAAATATGTCACCAATGAAAACTCTCACATATTCCTGCTTAAAAATTTTTCAGCAAAACTTTGGGTAATACTTAGTAGATAAAATAATGTTATGGCTGATAAGTGAAAATATTTTGATTTCATGAGCACAGTCAGTGATCTCATGTAGGTTTCATTAATTTTGTGAAATAAAGTTTTCTACTCACTAGATGGCAGTGGCATCTCCTCCCACCCCACCCCTTGTTATACCAAAATATCTGGATGTCAAAAATCTCTCCAGATATTGCCAGATACCCGCTGGTGGACAAAATCAATCCTGGCTGAGAACCACTGAGCTACAGCAATGTTGATATCAGCCTTGCTTCTAACCACTAAAAAATTAGAAATAATATAAACATTCCCAAATAGGAGTATATTTTAAAAGTCTTACAAATTCATATGATGGAATACTATCCAATTTTTTAAAAATAAAATTATGAAATAATATTCAGTGATAAAGGAGACCTTTCCCATACATCATTAAGATAAATTGTTACATTACAAAACATTTTTCATCATGTTTATTTATGAACTGTAAAAAACAAAGGATAATGTTAACAGCGGTGGTTCTCTCCTTAGGTGATAAAGTTAAAACGTTTTTATGCTTTGTTTATCTATATTTTAAAACAGGGCAATATCAGTGCATTATTTTTATAAGAATACAAAATTATTTTTGTTCTTGCCTTTAAAAAAAAAAATGAAAAGAAACTCCTGAAATATATGACCAGAGAAGAAGCTACTTTGAGACAAGATCTCAACTTGTAGATCCAATTATGTCATGTTGCCAAGATAGCTGCCCACATTGT
>NW_016810183.1:0-893 GCF_001698545.2 Rhinopithecus bieti | reverse complement strand
TAACATCTTTTATTCAGTGCCTGTCATACTTAATCTCTCAAGTTCTCTTTAAACCAGCTTTACCATCCCACTCATTCTCTCATTAATGAGGTCAATGAGGTTTTAAAAAACCAGGTACATAAATCCTAAACATAAAGCTTTCTTTATAAAAGTAAATAAATAAAATACAATTTTAACTCACAGAAAACTTATACCTGTGCTGGCGCAGAGGCTCACACCTGTAATTCCAGCACTTGGAAGGCCAAGGCAAGCGGACCACCTGAGGTCAGGAGTTTGAGACCAGCCTGGTCAACACGGTGAAACCCCGTCTCTACTAAAATACTAAAATTAGCCAGGCGTGGTGGCGGAAGCCTGTAATCCCAGCTACTTGGGAGGCTGAGGTAGGAGAACTGCTTGAACCCGGGAGATGGAGGTTGCAGTGAGCCAAGATCGTGCCATTGCTCTCCGCCTGGGGAGCAAGAGCGAAACTGTCTCAAAAAAAAAAAAAAAAAAAAAAAAAATTATACCCAGCTGGGTGTGGTGGCTCACACCTGTAATCCTAGCACTTTGGGAGGTTCAGGTGGGCGAATCACTTGAGGCTAGGAGTTTGAGACCAGCCTGGCCAACATGGTGAAACCCCATCTCTACTAAAAATACAAAAAATTAGCTGGGGGTGGTGGTGCACACCTCTAGTTCCAGCTACTCAGGAGGCTGAGGCAGGAGAATTGCTTGAACCCAGGAGGTAGAGGTTGCAGTGACCCAAGGTTGTATCACTGCACTCCAGCCTGGGTGACAGTGAGACTATCTCTAAAAAAAAAAAAAAAAAAAATTATACCCTGCCACTTGAGTTTAAATTGGCCTCCAATTCCAAATGACCACAATGCGATTTACTTTAACTTTCCCTCTTTCCATAT
>NW_016810182.1:0-1067 GCF_001698545.2 Rhinopithecus bieti | reverse complement strand
TTCTCAGTGGAAGCATTACTCCAAAATATATCATGTGTCATTTTTGGTAGTGGAACTACTTGGTACTCTCCTTAAATTTAACTATTAGGAAGAGGTAAAAAGTAAAATTTAAAAAATCAGTTTCATATAGTCTAGTATTGTGCTGCTGGTCGTTGAAGAGGCTAAAAATTTGGCATTAAGCATTCGCTAAAAAAGTAGAACCCTGGCCGGGCGCGGTGGCTCACACCTGTAATCCTAGTACTTTGGGGGGCCGAGGTGGGCTGATAACGAAGTCAGGAGATCGAGACCATCCTGGCTAACAAGGTGAAACCCTGTCTCTACTAAAAAATACAAAAAAATTAGCCGGGCCTGATGGCGGGCGCGTGTAGTCCCAGCTACTCGGGCGGCTGAGGCAGTAGAAAGACCAGAACCCAAGAGGCGGAGCTTGCCGTGAGCCGAGATGGCGCCACTGCGCTCCAGCCTGGGCGACAGAGTGACACTCGGTCTCAAAAACAAAAAAACAAAACAAAACAAAAAAAAGTAGAGTCCTGAAAAATAACCCAAGCATTAGTTTGGCACCCTGAACTGTTATTATACTAAGTAAAAATTTAATATACCGAGTAAAAAACAGCTAGTCACAGAATACCACGTTTTTTGATTACATTTATCAGAAATATCCAGAATAGGCAAATTTATAAAGCCTGGAAGGACAGTAGAAATTTTCTAGTGTCAGCCATCTTGGAGGAAATGGGGAGTGACTCCTCTTGAGTATGAGATTTCTTTTTGGGGTGATGAAAATAATCTAATATTTATTGTGATAATAGTTGTACACCTCTGTGAATATACACAGTTTGAATTTTATATCTTTAACTGGTGCATCACGTGTCATGTGAATCACATCTCAACCTACAATTTTAAAAATGAAAGCAAAATAAAGACATTTCCAGAGAAAGAAAAACAACCGATCTTCAGACCTAATTGAAATAAAAAGTCAAAGATATTTCTATGGCTAAATAGAAGACAAAATAAAATAAACAGATGAAAGCTTGGATATTTAGAAAGAAAAAATGGAAACATATGTACAGAAA
>NW_016810181.1:6298-7741 GCF_001698545.2 Rhinopithecus bieti | reverse complement strand
GAATATTCTAAAGAGTGTTCCCATATGTCCTTTCTCAGATTACACAGAAACAGTGATTTCAAACTGCTCAGTCCAAAGAATGATTTAACTCTATGACATCACAAGATAGTTGCTCAGAAAGCTTCTCTCAATTTTCAATGGAAGACATTTCCTTTCTCACCACAGGCCTCTGGTTGAGACTTAATATCCCTTCCCAGAATCCTCAAAGACAGATTTCCAAACTGGGAAATGTAGAGTAAGCTTTAACTCTGTGAAATGAATGGACATGTTTAGAGCAACTTCTTGGAATGCTTCTTTCCAGAATTTATTTGACTACATTTCACTTTTTGCCATAGTCTTCAATGTGCTCCGAATATCACTATTTTAGTTGTACAGCAACAGTGTTCAAACAGTGCCTTATGAGGGAAAAGGTATAACTCCCTGAGTGGAATGCACACGTCACCAAAAAGTTTCTCAGAAAGCTTCTCTTCAGTTTGTAACTGATGATATTTCCTTTTTTACCATAGGCCCGAATGTGATCCCAAATATCCCTTCACGGATCCATCCATGACTGAGCTTCCAAGCTGTGTAATGTAAAGAAAGCTTTATCTATGTTATATGAATACACATATCACAGAGCAGTTTCATAGAAAGATTCTTTCCAGTTTTTGTCTGAGGTTATTTCCCTTTTCACCGTGGGCATCAACGTGCTCCCGAATATCACTTGGCACCTTTTTCTCCAAAAGCGTTTCCCTGATGCTGTTTGAGAAGAGAGGTATAACACTGTGAGTAGAATGCACACGTCACAAAGGAGTTCCTCGGAAAGCTTCTCTCCAGTTCTGGTCTGAACATATTTCCTTTTTCACCGTAAGCCTCAAGGTACTCCCGAATATCCTTCATATGGTAAACACGCTTCCTTCTGGATTTTACCTGAGGATATTTCATTCTCCATATTCTAAGGAGGGTTACCAAGTATCCTTCCTCAGATTGCACAAAAACAGTGATTGCAAACTGCTCAATCTAAAGAATGGTTTAACTATATGAGACGAATACACACATCATAGAGCAGTTGCTCAGAAATCTTCTCTCCATGCTTCATCTTAAGACATTTCCGTGCTCACCACCAGCCTCTGGGCGCCACTTCATATCCCTTCATAGATTATTCAAAGGCAGAGTTTCAAAACTGGGCAATGTAGTGTGAGCTTTAACTCAGTGAAATGAATACAGATATCAGAGAGCAGTTTCTTGGAATGCTTCTTTCTGGTTTTATTTGAGAATATTTCACTTTTCACCATAGTCTTCAATGCACTCCAAAATATCACTTTTTCGTTTTTACAGGAACAGTGTTCCAACACTGCCTCATGAGAAATGAGGTAAAACTCCCTGAGTGGAATGCACACATCACAAAGCAGTTTCTCAGAAAGTTTCTCTCCAGTTTTTATCTGAAGATATTTCCTTTTCACG
>NW_016810181.1:0-2056 GCF_001698545.2 Rhinopithecus bieti | reverse complement strand
CTCCAAAAGTATTCCCCAATCCTCTCTGAGAATAAAAGTATAACTCTGTGAGTGGAATGCACATGTCACAAAGCAGCTTCTCGGAAATCTTCTCTCCAGTTTCTATCTGAAGATATTTCCGTTTTCACTATAAGCCTCAAAGCGCTCCCGAGTATCCCTTAGCTGACTAAACTAAAACAGTGTTAGAATACTGCTCAATGAAAACAGAAGCTTAACTGTACGAATGGATTTCACATGACACAGAGCAGTTTCACAGAATGTTTCCTTCTGGTTTTTAATGGAGGATATTTCTTTTTAGCATATTCTTTAGAGTGTTCCCAAATCTCCTTTCTCAGTTTCCACAAAAACAGAGATTTCAAACTGCTCAATCCCAAGAGTAATTTAACTCTATGAGATGAATACACACATCACAAAGCAGTTGCTCAGAAAGCTCCTCTCCAGTTTTCATCAGAAGACCTTTTCTTGCTCATAACAAGCCTCCAGGCGCCACTTAATATCCCTTCACAGATTCCTCGAAGACAGAGTTTCCAAGCTGGGCAATGTACAGTAAGCTTAATCTCTGTGAAGTTAATTCACATATCAGAGAGTAGTTTCTTGGAAATCTTCTTCTGACTTTTATTTGAGGATACTTCACTTTTCACCAGAGTCTTCAATGTGCTCCGAAATATCACTGTTTTTCTTTTACAGGAACAGAGTTCAAACACTGCCTTATGAGAAAAGAGGTATAACTTCCTGAGTGGAATGCACACATCACAAAGCAGTTCCTCAGAAATCTTCTCTCCAGTTTTTATCTGAAGATATTTTCTTTTTCACTGCAGGCCTGAATGTGATCTCAAATGTCCCTTGACGTATATCTAAATGACAGAGTTTCAAAGCTGCATAATGTAAAGAAAGCTTTATCTATGTGAGATGAATAAACATAGCAAAACCACATTCACAGAAAGCTTCTTTCCAGTTTTCTATGATGACATTTCCTTTTCACCATAGTCCTGAAGGTGTTCCTGAATGTCCCTTCGTGGATCCATCCATAACAGAGTTTCCAAGCTGTGTAATGTAGAGAAAGCATTATCCATGTGAGATGAATACACGTGTCACAGAACAGTTTTATAGAAAGCTTCTTTCCAGTTTTTGTCTGATGCTATTTCCCTTTTCAACATAGACGTCAATACGTTCCTAAATATCCCTTGGTACCTTTCTCTCCAAAAGGGTTTCCCCAATGCTGTATGAGAAGAGAAGTATTACACTGTGAGTAGAATGCACACATCACAAAGAAGTTCCTTGGAAAGCTTCTCTCCAATTTTCTCTGAACATATTTCCTTTTCAACCATAAGCCTCAATGTGCTCCAGAATACCCCTTCATATGCTATACATAAACAGGTTAGAAAACTCCTAAATGAAAATAGAACCTTAACTGAGTGAGAGGAATTCACACGACACTTGGCAGATTAACAGAAAGCTTCCTTCTGGTTTTTATCTGAGGATATTTCTTTCTCCGTATAGTATAGAGTGTTCCCAAATGTCCTTCCTCAGATTCCACAGAAATAGTGATTTCTAACTGCTCAATACAAAGAATGGTTTAACTCTCTGATATGAATATACACATCACAAAAATTTTCTCAGAAAGCTTCTCTCCAGTTTTCATTGGAAAACATATCCTTGCTCACCACAGGCCTCTGGGCGCCACTTAATATCCCTTCGCAGATTCCTCAAAGACAGAGTTTCCAAACTGGGCAATGTAGAATAAGTTTTAAATCTGTGAAATGAATGCACATGTCAGAGAGCAGCTTCTTGGAACGCTTCTTTCTGGGTTTTACTTGAGGATAGTTCACTTTTTGTCATAGTCCTCAATGCGTTCCTAAATATCACTTTTTCGTTTTTACAGGAACGGAGCTCAAACACTGCCCTATGAGAAAAGAGGTATAACTCCCTGAGTGGAATGCACACATCACAAGGCAGTTTCGCAGAAAGCTTCTCTCCAGGTTTTATCTGAAGATATTTCCTTTTACACCTTATCCTGAATGTGCTCCAGAGTGTCCCTTCGTGGATCCATCCATGA
>NW_016810180.1:0-888 GCF_001698545.2 Rhinopithecus bieti | reverse complement strand
CTTTGAGGAACCTGAGAAGGGCTAGTTTGGATCGCATTGAGGACTACTCTGATAATGGAAATATCATCAGTTTAAAACGTGATAGAAGCTTTCTGAAACACTTCTTTGTGATCTTCGAATTCCTCTCACAGCTTTACAACTTGGTCCTCAAGAAGTAGTTTGGTAAAACTCTTTACGAATAATCATTGTGATATTTGGCAGCCCATTGGGGCCAATGGTGAAAGAAGAAATATCCTCAGATATTAACTAGAGAGAAGCTTTCTGAGAGATTGCTTTCTGATGTGTGACTTCATCACACAAATTTCCACCCTTCCATTCTTGGAACAGTTTGATAACAATGTGTTCGTGGATTCTGCAAAGCGATATTTGGGAGCATATTGAGGGCTATGGTGAAAAAGGAAATATCCTCAGATAAAATTGGAAAGAAGACTTCTGAGAAACTGCATTACGATGTGTGAATGCAGCACAGAGTTACACTTTTCTGTTCAGTGATCAGTTTGCTAAAACAGTTTTCTTGAAGTCTACAATGGGATACTCCTTAGAGCAATGAAGCCTACGGTGACAAAGGTAATATCCTCAGATGAAAGCTAAAAAGAAGTTTTCTTAGAAACTTCTTCGTGATGTGTGAATTCATCCAACAGAGTTAGACTTATGTTTCATGGAGCAGTCCATTAACACTGTGTTTGAGGAAACTGAGAAGGGCTACTTTGGATCGCATAGATGCCTACCCTGATAAACGAAATGTCATCAGTTCAAAACGTGAAAGAAGCTTTCTGAGAAAGTTCTTTGTGCTCTGTGCACTTATCTCACAGGGTTGCATCTTAGTCCTCAGGAAGCAGTTTGCTAGCATTCTTTTCGTGGAATCTGCAAAATGATATTTGGGAGCCA
>NW_016810179.1:0-636 GCF_001698545.2 Rhinopithecus bieti | reverse complement strand
ACAGATTCCTTGAAAACAGTGTTATCAAACTGCTGAATGAAAGAACACTGTAGCACTGTAAGATGAATTCACACATTGCAAAGTGGTTTCTCACAATGCTTCTTTCTAGTTTTTATATAAGGACATTTTCTTTTTCACTATAGGCCTCAAGGTGCTCCAGAATATCCCTTTGCAGATTCCATGAAAACAGTGTTAGCAAACTGCTCCATGAAAAGAAATGTGTAAATCAGTGAGATGAAACCACATATCGCAAAGAAGTTTCTCAGAAAGCTTCTTTCCAGTTTTGTCTGAGTTTTCCTTTGTCACCATAGGCTTTAACGCGATCGAATTATCCCTTCTCAGATTCCCCAAAAACAGTGCTACCAAACTGGTACGTGAAAAGAAACATGTAACTCTGTGAGATAAATTCACAAATCAGTTTGCTACCAAACTGATCCAAGGAAAGTGTCTTGTAACTCTGTGTTACAAAATAACACAGCATGAAGCGGTTTCTGAGAAAGCTTCCCTTTAGTTTTTACATGCGGTTATTTCTTTTATCACCATAAGGTTCAATGTGCTCTGAAATATTCCACTGCAGATTCCAAGAAAACAGTGCTAGAAAATTGCTCAATGAGAAGAACAGTGTAACTCTGCGAG
>NW_016810178.1:4149078-4196797 GCF_001698545.2 Rhinopithecus bieti | reverse complement strand
GGCAGTTCTTATTCTGGCAAATTTTTTGGAAGTTCTTCTGTAATTCTTGGAGAACACCTTCAGTAATGTGCTTGTATGATTAAGAGACACATCTCGGCTAGACAATTTAATGCATGTCTGGTAGGACAATTCAGCCTGGCTAGAAGTTCCTGGCAAACTATTGTCTATTACCAGAAAATCAAAGGAGTGAACAAGAAATTTCCCAACAACTTTCCCTTTCCCCTTATATTATTTTTTTTTTTTTAGAGTAAAATGGACCTTTTTGTGTATCTGTGTACAATTGTATGCCTTTTATTTCGTCTTACCTTATTGCACCAGCTAGGACTTAACAGTGTGATGTTGAACAGGAGTGATGAGAGTAAATATCCTTGACTTTTTACCAATCTCATGGGGAAATTTTCTCTATCCTGAGTGTTAGGGGACCCCTTTCCTGCTGCTGGAGCCAAAACTATAGGGCTGCTCCTCTAGCTCTTGCTATGCTATTTTTGGATTTTTGACTGCTTTGTGTTCCAGCTGGGTTGGGTGATAGCAGAGGAAAGGGAAGTTGTAAACTCACCACTAGTTAGGTGACACTTTGAATTCTGGTATCTTCCCCCGATCCACCTGCTACTCTGTACTTTTCAGTTCTCAAACAGCTACTCCCTGTGTCCTGTCCCGGTTTTTTAGCTGCATTCAATGGGAGAGTCAGGATAGAATGTGTTTTTGTTTTTGTTGCTATTACTTTTGGCATCTTCATCATGAAATCTTTGCCTGTTTCTGTGTCTCGAATGGTACTGCCTCGGTTGTCTTCCAGGGTGTTTACATTTTTGGTTTTACATTTAAGCCTTTAATCCATCTTGAGTTGATTTTGTGTATGGTGTAAGGAAGGTATGTAATTTAATTTTAATCTTCTGCATATGGCTAACCAGTTATTCCAGTACCATTTATTGAAAAGGAGTCCTTTCCCCTACAATATAATTTTCGATATATGTATGTAATGTGGAATGATTAAGTCAAGCTAATTAACATATCTATCACCTTACTTTCTTATCATTTTTTGGTGGTGAGATCTTTGAAATTTACACTTAAATATTTAAGAATATGCAATATATTATTATTCACTATTGTCACCCTATCAGCACTTCTCTTTTTCTACTCCATTCACTAGGCCATTCTTGGCTTTCCCAGTACTCAGAGGTAGGGTTGGAATGTGGAGAAGAGCTAAGGGTCAGGAAAAGTGTTACTAGACTGGCACTATTGTGAGCTAATATTTGTCCCAGCATCGCTGGATGTTTAAAGCTAAACTGACTCTCATTTGTAGAGTTTTCAGATGCTGCTTCTTCACTTGCACATTTCTCACCTCCAGTTCCCTGACACAGATGATGCATCATCTCCACACCAACTCTCAGTGTGAGTCTTCCAACGCTTGTCCAAGTGGCTCTTCTGTGCAAAATTCATTGAAGATTATTTCAGGTCAGGGCGTGCTTTCTCTCTTTCCTCACATACACATGTAGTTCACAGGAAAGTACACTTCATTTCCCAAAGCGTAACTCTCTGCTCTGACTTTTCTTGCCCTTTAAGTCTCTTGGCATGGGTCAGTCCAGTGTACCATATCCCCTAAGCTCTTCACAAATGAAGCTATGCACGTGTTCTTGAATCTCTCTGGACTAGCCCCATACCTGGTGGGTCTCATAGCCCATTAACAATTATCTCCAAAAAAGGACTCCAATTTTCTTTCTTTCTTTTTCTTTTTTTTTTTTTTACTATACGTTAAGTTCTAGGGTACATGTGCACAACGTGCAGGTTTGTTACATATGTATACATGTGCCATGTTGGTGTGCTGCACCCATTAACTCGTCATTTACATTAGGTATATCTCCTAATGCTGTCCCTCCCCCCTCCCCACACACACAATAGGACCCCGTGTGTGATGTTCCCCTTCCTGTGTCCAAGTGATCTCATTGTTCAGTTCCCACCAATAAGTGAGAACATGTGGTATTTGGTTTTCTGTTCTTGTGATAGTTTGCTGAGAATGATGGTTTCCAGCTGCATCCATGTCCCTACAAAGGACACAAACTCATCCTTTTTTATGGCTGCATAGTATTCCATGGTGTATATGTGCCACATTTTCTTAATCCAGTCTGTCACTGATGGACATTTGGGTTGATTCCAAGTCTTTGCTATTGTGAATAGTGCTGCAATAAACATACGTGTGCATGTGTCTTTATAGCAGCATGACTTATAATCCTTTGGGTATATCCCCAGTAATGGGATGGCTGGGTCAAATGATATTTCTAGTTCTAGATCCTTGAGGAATTGCCACACTGTTTTCCACAATTGTTGAACTAGTTTACAGTCCCACCAACAGTGTAAAAGTGTTCCTATTTCTCCACATCCTCAGGACTCCAATTTTCTACTCATGTGTCTCAGACTTCCCAACCTATTTTACAGGCTGGATGTTAATGATCAGCTGTAGGTCACAAGGTCTTCTCTGCCATCTTCTTTACAATTCCTACTTGGGTAGGGGAGTAGGCTCACTTTGGAATGTGAGTGGGTAGATTAGCCAAAATGGAAAGAGAAAGAGTCCCTTTTTCATCCCCATTTATAGTTTACATTTATACATTGTCATTTTGATCTTTATCTAACTAACCACCACGTGTTAACGGGAAGAAGATAAATCATTTATCAAATGTAGCTGGTGACTTAGCAGAGAAACAGACAAGTTACAGATGTATAACAAGATACGAGTTAGATTCTTTACTATGTATTTTTCACTCTGATGGTCTCAGCAGTGAGGGCTTTCTATACACATTGTCCTCAGGATTGATCACTTCTGAAGAAATGAGGAAAGAAAGAAATAAATCATTGTTCTGCTCTGAGTTTCAAAAGCCTGGAGGTTCAGGCTTTTATGTAATTTACCAAAAAGTGAATGAATGTCTATTGATTTAATGATTTTACCACCATCTAGACAGCCTGAGGACAGATACTTCATGAGAAAGGGAGATGAAAATAGAAAGTTGAGCAGAGGGTTAGGGATCTTCACGTTTCCCTTAATCCAAGTGTACATTGGCATAGAAGCTCTAGATAGGTTTCTGGGGCCTATGGAGCAAAGATTTGTGTCTTACTTTGTAGGATCACCACAGGAAATGCTGCCCACATTTTAGAGATCCCACATCCAGGATACACAGAGGTTGGAATAGCAAAGCAAAAAGGCAGGGAATGAT
The DNA here is from genome assembly GCF_001698545.2 of Rhinopithecus bieti. Classification (NCBI taxonomy): domain Eukaryota; kingdom Metazoa; phylum Chordata; class Mammalia; order Primates; family Cercopithecidae; genus Rhinopithecus; species Rhinopithecus bieti. The sequence goes on along the minus strand of NW_016810178.1, from coordinate 4,193,594 downwards.
GGAGAGAGGACCTGAGACAAGCCTCCAAACTCTCATCACTTGGGAGAATATTCAACATTTTCCCATAACCATGAGAAAAAAATGGGAGGGAGAAAAGTGGCCCAGAAGAGGTCTTGTGGAACACAAACTGTGTGGCCCTAACTACTGGATGCCACACAGCACCCTGAGTCTCATCAGCTTCCAGAAATAGTGAGTTCAGTGGCCAATGGCCAAGAACAGGCAAGACACATTAAACCCTAGCAAGGCTCAGGGAGGCCAGGTGATTACTATGGATTGGACATGTGCCCACTCCTCCCATCTCCAGCTTCCTGGATACCATGGTATCTGAGCCTCCTCCAACATCAGACACCACCCAAGTAGAAAGGAAGGACAAGTGGGGAGTGAAATCCCTGAATTAACTGACATGTGAACAACAAAGAAACTAAGTTTTAAACTGCAAGTATCTGAAACAGGCTAGATTAAGCTTTTCACCGCTGACCTGGAGATTCCAGTTTTGCATAACTGATTCTATGGCTGTGAAATTAATGTCAATTGTTTATTCTGTATACTTGCCCTCTAAATTGTGAGCAAATTGAGGGCAGAGTCCAATTTTCATGGATTATTTTATCCCTATGACCTAATAAAATGTCTGAAATAAGGTAAAAAAGAGGCAACAGGTATTATATAAAATTAATATGAAATAAATAAAACTTGTAATTTATTATTTAGTTTGTTGTCTCCTGTCCTGGTAAATAAGATTGCTATCACTTAAGTGAAATTGTCAACTCTCCAGTTCTTTTTTTTCTGAGACTGGGTCAAGCCTCAGTTTTCATGATAGCAAGTGAACATCTGTGATAATTTCTCTGATACTTCTGTTTTTCCACTCTATCTTTGCCAATCTGTTGTTTGAAGATGAGAGTTACCTATATGATTCATTCTTCACTCTCACAGAATAAAAACCTAACATAAACGTGCAAAGCTAGAGAAAGGAGTTAAAAAGGAAAAGCAAACATGAGGAAGAAAACTCGAAAGACAAACATAGTAATTCTTTACTGTAAAGGCTCTCATAAAAATGTTTTTGTATGGTAATATGATCCTTTCATTACCATTAGGCAACAATTTTCACATAAAGAGAAATGAACCTATTCTAAATGTCTCTGAACAGTCAACAAAACTCTTCTCTGCATGTCAGGAAATCATTTTACAGTGCTATTTATCAGTGATTTCTCTTCCATCTCAGCTGTTATCTCTTTGGTGACAGAATGAATGGAAACAACTGTGCAGGTGACAGAATTCGCCACCAACCTTGATAAGACACCTTGCTAAGTAATAATTTTCTACTTAAAGTGTTTCAATTCTAAGTGTAATTTTTTCAAAAACACCAAGGCTTCATTGACAGCAAGAGTCAATGACAGTTAAGACATTGACAATGTCATATGACAATGACAGTTAATTCAAGGACAGTCTTTTTACCCAAATGTGAAAAGGAACTTCAAAATCCCAAACCATTGAATGGTATTTTCAGAGCGTCACATGGGCTTACTGAAAACTTTCTTGCAGAATTCTTTTTTAAAATATAGCTTGTATAATTTTTAACATAAATTTTGATTAAACATTAATTACTTGTAGTTTCTGCACTCCGAGATAATTTAACAGAGCTCTGCTATGCAGGTTTTTGCCTATCGGAAAAAAAGACTAAAGAGGTTGTATCCCAATTAGAAAGTTAGGATTCTTTATTTAAAAAAAAAGAAAAAGGAGGAGAAGGAGGAGGAGAAGTCGAAGGAGGCCAAAGGCCAATCACAAGGATAGACTTTAGTTTTCAGAAAACACCAGGATAGACTACAGAAAAAGCAGCAATAATTGCAATTTTTCATGATGAGTTTTTTAGTTTCTATGCTTTTCTAATTGTATGTTAATGATATGATGTGGCTTAAATGAGATGGGCTATTGTTCCCTTGTAGTGAGACTGGAAAGATAATTTTTCTGTATACTGGAAAGTATAAAATAATAATGAAAATGTAAACTGTAGGATCAGACTGCCATGTTTAGAATCTCAGCTTCCCTGCTTTCTAGTTATATAATCTTAAGCAAATGAAATAATCTCCCAGTATCTGAATTTCCTTAGTGAGAATCCTAATGCATTTACCTCAAAGAGTCATGAGGATTGAATGAGTTAATATATTTATAGCAATTAGAACAGAGTGTATCCTGTTGTAAACATTCAACTATGCTGGTTATTTTGAGTAATTACTGAGGACTGGATTTTATTATCACACTCTAGAAATAACCACCATGTTCAGCCAGTCTTGCTATATGTTATGGTCAAAAGGATAGTTTAAGATCAACACTCTGGTTTTCAACTCATTCATCCTGCAAGATTTCAAGTGATATTTACTTGGTTTCTATCCAATAGTTCAGTACAAAACAAGACATTTCTTTACCCCAGTATACAGAAAACTCACCTCAGAAAGCATACATGTATACTACATGTTCTGAAATTAGACATTATCCTTATAATGAATTACTATAATTGGCTTTGTATTATTCTGAGAGATGACTGGCAATTCACAGTTGAAATTCTTATGGCATGCCATATAGAATGTAGAAGTTTGAAGTTTTGATTAGCCATTCATCCATCTGTGACTTAAAACCAGGCGTGTTGCAAAAGAAAAACGTTAGCACTGCAGGTAAGTTCTTGGTCATTCAAGTGAGGTGGCCCTTTATTCAGATCTGTGTCTTGATTAGATTCTTCATAAGAAAATGTTTACTTTACTTTCTGCATAGTTGGTTGTTAAATATGTAACACAAAATATTTGTACTGAATTTATTCCCTGGGGAATGTTCTTTGAACTCTTTAATGATCAATTTTATTTATAAAAGAAAAGTTATTTGTGATAATATTTATGGAAAAATATCTAAAGGACTTTCAATATATTTCAATATTTCTTTTTAAAGGACACTACCAAGAGTGGAGCAGTAATGCTCTATTGTTCTAAGTCATTATAAAACGAATTTGAGTAAACAGTGTTTCTGCATTGTGCCTCATCCTATACTGAAAGACACCATAGAAATATTCATTCAAAATTAATCATTGTTTTTACTGTTGGTGTATTGTCAGGACATTATTCACTACATAAAAGTGAACCATAGAAAAGTTATTTTGGTTTTCTCAGAGAAAAGTGTGACCTCTTCATGATAACAATTCTTTTTTAAAAAAGAAATCTTATGTGGCTCCTTTTTTGCTTTGGCTACTAAGAATATTGTTGTTTCTAGCAACTTTTTAGATTCTTCGTCCTCCCTCCCTCCATCTTTTCCTTCCTTCCTTTTTTCTTTCCTTCCTTTCTTTCTTCTTTTTACTATAGAGTGTCCTTTTCCTTTTTTCCTGCCAGCTTTATTGAGGTATAATTAACATGAGAAAATTGTATCTATTCAAGTTATACAAAGTAATTATTAGATATACATATACATTGTGTAATGATTACTACAGTCAAATTCATCAGCACACCATCACCATACATAGTTACCCTTTGTGAGTATGTTTGTGTGGGGAGTAGGAGAGAGGGCAGTGCTGAGGACACTTATAATCTACTTTCTTTGCAAATTAAAGTAAAAAAATACAGTGTTATTGACTACAGTCACCATGCTGTACATTAGATCCCAAGAACTAATATATCTTAAAACAGAAAGTTTATTAAAGTACTACCTTTCTAAATTTTATTAAGTCGGAAACAAAGAAAATGCTTGTCCTTGCGTGGCAGGCTTAGTCCCTTTGTGTTGCTACAACAAAATTTACTTGAGACTAGGTAATTTATAAAAAACAGAAATTTATTTTCTCACAGTTATGGAGGCTGGGAAGTTCAAAATCAGGGTGCTGGCAGGAGCAGATTTGGTGTCTGGTGAGGGCTTCTCTCTGGTTCCAAGATGGCCCCTTATCACTGAATCCTCCAAGGGGAAGAATATTGTATCCTCACATGGCAGAGGGCAGAAGGGCAGGAGCAGCTTAATTCTGCCTGAAGCCTCTTTTCTCCGGGCCTTAATCTCATTCATGAAGGAGGATCCCTAAAGACCCAGTCACCTCTTAAAGGTCCCACCTCTTAATACTATCACATTTACTATTAAGTGTCAATACATGAATGTTGGAGGAGATACATTCAAACGATAGCATATGCTAAGGAAAACAGAAGAGACTGCTTATGGTTGGAGGGAACCAATCCAGAGTTGGGCCATCCAACTATACTTGGCTTCCCTGAAAACCAAGAAGTCAGCATGTTTGTGTACCAGAAAACCATTCATGGTATACCACTGGAAAGCTCTGCTCTGTGGCATATTTTTATGATAGCCTTTCAAATTGGATACATTATTGAAACCATCCTTAAAATCGTTGTGGGAGGAGGCAGGAAACGATCAAACAAACTACAACAACAACCACCAACCCCCTCAAATTATCAATTAATTGGTCAAAAGCAGAAAAAAAAAAGTGCCAAGATTACAGAAATGCAGAATAGAGTTTTAGTAAAAGTCAGGTCATCAGCATTTTGCAGAGGCCTCAAAAAAAAAAAAAAAAAAAAAAAAAAAAAAAGAAACCTCCTCAGTAATCCTGCGACTTACTATGTAAGAATAAATTTGAGTTCAATGCCCAGACAAAAACTCAGAAATCTCTGAATTGTAAGGAGACTGACATCGCTAAGACATAAGAAATACACTGTAAGTAATTTGAAATTAATTTTGAAATCTATGCCTGAATCAATATTTTAGTAAAATATATATAGCATTCAGTATATAATGTGCTTTTAGCCATTTACATTTATTTACTTTTTGTTATCTTTAAGTCTAAAAATGAAGGATCCTTGTGATTATTACAGTTGGATAACTGATAGAGTATCCTTCATTCTTTCAAGCAAGACTTTTGATTTTAGAATGGAACAAAATCAGGTGGTTTTACTCCTTAAAAATGTTATTTTAACAAGACTTATCTCTCCCTCTGGATGTGCTACCCAATGCAATTGCAGCAACCAAGTAGATTGTGTTATCTATATGCTGACAATTCCCATACTAAAATCTTCAGCCAGTCAAAACTCTGGACTTGAATATACAGTTTCCCACTCAACATCACTGCTAGGCTATCTTGTAGATATTCTAAGTTTGAAATGCCTATAAATAATCTCCAGACATTATTCCCACACCTTTTCCACCCAGAACGTTTCTCATCTCAGTTGATGATAATTGCATCTTTCCAGTTGCTCAGGTCCCTAATTTTCAAGTCTCTTTGACCCTTCTCTTTACTCCCCATGTTATAATCCATCAGAAAATGTTGTTGGCTTTACAGTAAAAATACATCCAGAATTTAACTGCTTTCTTCCACTTCCTCCATTTTCACTCTAGTCTAGGCCACACTCATTGGCTACTGGATAATTGCAATAGCCTCTAACTTGTTTTCCTACAGCTGCTCTTAACCCTTTAGAATCAGTTTTCAACACAGCAGCCAGGGTAATCCTTTAACAGCAAGTCAGATCATGTTACTTTGTTTTATTATTGTTTGTTATGTTTATGTAAGCTCTATAAAAGCATTGATTGTAGTTTTGTTCACTTATGTATCATAGGTTCCTAGAACAGTATCTGACCTATGACTGAACAAATGAATATCTATTTTTTCAAAGAGAGCACTGATACTTAGAGAAAGAAAGAAATTTACTTCCTTAATATCTCATAGGGATTAGAAGAATTGAACCCAGGTCTTTGGACCCCACTCCGATGTTCTTTTTCACTATCCTGTGCTTCCTCCTAGACACGTTGACAGAATCCTCAAGGTGAATATTAAGTTTTTTTTGAGGAAGGGTGTTAAACTGACTTGCAGAAGTCTGAGTTCAAGTCATGATTCCACCCCTAAACAGGCCGAATCTGAGTACTACAATTTTTCACTTGCAAAAGGCAGTTGAACTAAGATGTCTAAGGTTCATTGTGCAGCCAGATATTAATAAGTCCGGTGACACTACTCAATGTTTCCCAAGTCTTCAATAGCAACATAAATAACTGTCATTTGAAGGCATCAGCAGGACAAGAAAGCCTACCAAATATGCTAATTGCTTCTTAGATTCCTGTATATAGCCAGATCTAGGAACCTTGTAAAGTGGGGCAAGGTTTCCCAAGGCTGATTGCTAACTGGTGACATTTGGTGCAGCTGGCACCCTCACTGGTGATGTACGCAAATGTGGTTGTTTGGGTAAAACAATGTGACATCTAATTATTTATTTTATGTCTTTGCTTTGTGAAATCAAACTCATATCCAAATTAGGGGTATGATGCCTTAGGGTGTATGACAAGCCTTTGTGTGGTTTTTCTAGCTCCTTAGGCTAAAACTCACTGTGTATATATATATTTCTGTAAGTATTTGTGTTTATTCATCTACCTCAAATACAATGGTTTTTTTTTTTTTTTTTTTTTTTTTGTATAAAATACACTTTTCCAATCCCAATTTGCTCTTCATTGCAGCCAAACCAGTTTTATGATGGTTTCTCTTAATCTCCCTTTTATTTTTCTTGATCCTCTTTTCTTCATTTCTTCTATTTTTCCCCTTCCTTCTTTATCTTTCCTCTTTTTATCTTTCACTCTTACTATTTTCTTCAAGAAACGTCTACCCTCTTTCTGACAATCCTAACTCACCTCTATTTAAAGATGCAATTTACCTATGAGAAGCCTTATGTGATAGCTGTATTCAAGTCAGAGCACTGATTATCTCTTTCATCCCCAAAGTTTCTGGGGATTCTGTTTATTACCATTAATATTTTATGACTTGTAGTTCTTATTTGTTTCTTTGTTGATCATCTCCCTGTAGTCTTATACATTGTGGCACTCACTAGATTTCAAACTTCTTCAGTATGCTGACCTTGCCTTCTGTAACTCTTAAGATTTCCTTTTCACATATGAGTACAGGTTTAGATAGAGTGCAGAAAGCTCCCTAGAAGTCTGTGTTTCAGTCCTCTATTGCTTCATAACAAACCACCCCAAAACTGATGCTTAAATCATCCATTTTATTGTATTCATGGTTTTGGAGGTGAGGAACTCAGGAATAGCTTGACAGCGTGGTTTGTCTTTTATCCCTATGGTGTAAGCTGAGGCAGTGGGACTGGAGGATATACTCCAAGGTGACTTTCATTCACTGTCAGGTGCTATGGCGTTCCTTGGCCTGCCTCTGCCTGTATGGCAGGCGGTGTCCAGAGCCTTTCTAGTTCGCTTGGGCTTCTCACAGTGCAGTCCTCTTGGGGTAATCACATTTCTTGCATATGATCACACTTCAACCCTATGCTTTATTGGTCAAAATAATCACAGGGCCTCCCAGATAAAAGGAAGTGAAGAAATACACTCCAGTTCTTGATGTTCGGAATGGGACAAGGTCACGGGACAGGAGAACATGCAGAATGCGTATCATTGTTGAGGTCCCCTTTGAAAAATATAATCTGACTAATCTGCAGAGGAAATTCAACAGTTTCATTTAAAAGTACATTTGTGTAAAATGTACAATATATACATTGAGGAGTAAAAAATTAGAATGTCTAAAATGAATAAACCAACCATTTTAGACCAGCCAGCCAATAAGCAAACATATAGACCAACATTTTATTAAGAGAATCTGCACAATTAGATTCTGGTCTCTGGTCCACCTGATAACTATAAAATGATGGCCTGTTGGTGTTACGGTAAACTTTTCTTTGATTAAACTGAATGCAATTATCACTAATTATATTGTAGAAGCTCTTGCTGTGTCACATATAGTGATGACACCACCCACCATGGTATTCTGTCCATAAATGGCCTCGAATTTAGTTTGAAGTCGAACTTCTTAAGATACTTATGACTTTTTCAGTTTGGCTCTTCACTTTCAAGTGGCATCAATCCCAATCTTACAGTATTCTTTCAAGTTCTGCAAATTAATCTATAAAACAAGCAAGAAAATGGATTGCATTATATTACTTTATTCACTTAGCATGTATCATGTTTAAAATGCTTTCTATGCTATATGTGATGAAAAGGTAGATTTTGGTTAAATTGAATAAAATATCTTAGTTCTGAGATCTAAGATTACAATCCTGTGTGTATGTGTATGTGTGCACATGTTTCTATGCATGTATTTTTGTGTATTAGGATTTGAGTGAGGTTGCTGATTGATGTAGGCTATGTAGAGAACTAAACGGCCGGGCACAGTGGCTCATGCCTGTAATCCCAGCACTTTGGGAGGCCGAGGCAGGCGGATGATGAGGTCAGGATTTCAAGACTAGCCTGGCCAACATGGTGAAACCCTGTCTCTACTAAAAATACAAAAATTAGCTGGGCGTGGTGGCGGGCGCCTGCAGTCCCGGTACTCTGGAGGCTGAGGCAGGAGAATCGCTTGAACCTGGGAGACGGAGGCAGCAGTGAGCCCAGATTGTGCCATTGCATTCCAGCCTGGCGACAGAGTGAGATTCCGTCAAAAACAAACAAACAAACAAAAAACAAAACAAAACAAAAAACCACCTGTCTTACAGGTTTAAGAAGAACATTGGTATTGACTCACTGGATCTTATTCTCACCTACTAAATTCGAAGTTCTTTGAGATCAGTACTCACATCAGTATGAGAGAGTATTCATCTCTCATTTCGCCATGGACTGTGGCAATAATACCTGGGACATTTTAAATATAAAATAAATATTGAATACTCAAGCCTTTGGAGTAGAGTTTCTATGCAAATAGAATTACTCCTGCTGGTAAACTGATACTGGTTTAACCGCACTTGGAATCTGAGGTCAAAATAGGCTACTTCAACTTCCCAGAACCTTGAGGAAACTTGTCCCTTAAGGCTGTTTGACTCATTGCGTTTTGTGTCAGTCTTGCTGTGCCTGATCTCCCACCTTGAGTGAGCCTGTTATTTACACTCACTTACCTGCCAGCTTAGAAACTGTAGATAAAGATCTTTTCCAGAGGTCTTGGAATCAAACTTCTTTCACTGAAACATTACTGGATAGGGAATGAATCAGAAACATGTGGATTAAATTTCCCTGAAAATTTCTTTGGTTATAAAAATTAAGGAAAAATAATGTTTGGCCAGATGCATTGTGGGTAATGTCAAACCAAAATTGTTGAAAAATGTGTGTGCTGCTTAGGTAAACAAACAAATAAAAAAACAAAACAAAACAAATTTTATTTCCCTCTTGCCTTGTAAAACCTCACATTCACTGTAAAAACTTCAAGTCAGTTTGAAGCTAGGTTTTATAAAAGGTGTTGCAAAGTTTATGGTTTCCCTCTTTGATCACTGGAGACAAAGAGTTATACAGATAAATACTTCTGAGAATGCACATAAGCGAGGCTGAAGTTTCTCAATAGATTTCAAAGGATTGAATGAGGTAAGATGTATTGGTAAGATTTATTTGATTGCTGAATATTAACTGGAAATTTCATCTAAAATAAGTTCTTTTAGGAGAGAAGCAGCTGAACCTGTGTCCAACTGTTTAACTTGTTTAAGTTTAACATGTTTAAGTTAAACTTTTCTTAAAATATTCAGGGCCAGGTGTGGTGGCTCACACCTGTAATCCCAGCAATTTGGAGGCCCAGGGGGGTGGGATCACTTGAGGTCAGGAGTTGGAGACCAGCCTGGGCAACATGGTGAAACCCCATGTCTACTAAAAATACAAAAATTAGCTGGGCTTGGTGGCGGGTGACTGTAATCTCAGCTATTGGGGAGGCTGAAGCATGAGAATAGCTTGAACCCAGGAGGAGGAGGTTGGAGCAAGCCGAGATCACGCCACTGCACTCCAGCCTGGGTGACAGAGCAAGACAGAAAAAATTCAGAAGCTTGGACATGATAGATGTTTATGAAAAGCAGGAAAAATGCCTTTATCATTGCAACAACAAACAGACTTGAAAGTAATTTAGTTCCCAAACCCTATTTAGTAAAAAGGAAGAATGTGAGGGTCAAAATAAACCTCATTGCAATGATTATTGTCATTCTGCTCATCCCTTCCATCAAAACCCTTCAAACAATTGCTTAAGCCTGTATGTCCTTGTACTCAGCATAATTTAAGAAGAACCATGTGGATGTGGTCCCTACTACATAGACTGACATTGGCTAGGGTATACCCTAACACAGAGCTCAGAACAGAAGAAGAAAGATGGTAAGAAAATAAATGGACCAAAAAATATTTCTGTCAGTGGCTGTCTCACTTTAGTGTGCATTAAATATCACCTGAAAAGATCATTAAAAATATAGGTTACAGATGTCCCATCCCCTGCCCAAAGATTTTGACCTGAACTAGGACCTAGGAATCTACATTTTCAACAAAGATTCAAGTTGATTCTGATGAAGATTATCCAAGGAGCACAAATGTGGATTTAGAAGGTAAAAGAGAAAACTTACTGAAATTGATATTGAGAAGGACTGAGTTAATCCTTCCCTGAGATGGGGGGAGACAAGGGTGCTGACTCTACCTATTTATTGCCAGTTTGTGTAGATGCTCTTTTTAAATTATAATTATGGACCTCCAGAAATGCATCTGCTCATTCAATAAATATTTATTAAGTGCTAAATATGTTGTGAAAAAATAGAAACATGAATCTATGCCCTCATGAATCTTACATTCTAGTTGCAGGATACAGTCAGTAGAAAGAAATAAATAAAATAGCTTGTACAATAGATCAAGTGGTGATTAAGTATCAAAAAGAGAATGTGGGAAAATGGATAAAATTCTTGAAAAACTGGAGAGAAAAGGCCTAGTTGAGAATGTGACGTTTGGGTAGAACTTAAAGGAGTCAAGGAAACAGAACAGCCACAGGAATGCCTTAGGGAAAAAGGCTGGGGAACCAGCAGTTGGAGAGGACTTGAAGTAGAAGCGTGTCTGAGATAGCAGTGGAGTGGGCCATGAAAGAGCAGAGGACCGCAGGTAGGGGAGAAAGGCTAAACAGGAGGGGACTTAAAGGATCACAGGCTTTGGCTTCTCCTGTGAGTAAGTGGTATGAGAGGCCACTAGAGGGTTTTGAGCAATGACAAAACTCACATGAACGTTTCCACCAGATATGAAGTGGAAATTAAAATACCAATTCTATTATTCACTCTGCCTCATTTACGGAGTTCAAGGTATGCAATATTTGTGTTGGGGAAATTTTGGATGAATGGTGTTCAGAGAGTGGAAAGGACTCGATAAAATGTGAAAAACCTGATCTTATCCTCAAAATATACTATAAACTATGTGAGATTATATGAATCATTTAGTCTCTGAACAATTATTATCCAGAGCAGTCAATATTTGCCTCAATTTCTGGAGTTTTAAAGCATGTAAATATGGAGTATTTTCATTTAAGCATGAAGTAAATGAGAATTTGGTCATGTTAGAAAGGTGTCTGAGATCCATGGATTAAAGTATAGGATATATATCTGTAGTAGGTGAAATTTCTTATTTCCATTTCCAAAGATTTAGGAGCTTAAGTAAACTTAGATAAAGACTTTATAGGAGACATTAAGAACAATAAATCTGAATCAGTAACTTTACTAAGCTAGGGTACAAGAAGATACAAACAAGTCATGTAATATATCTGGGAATAAAGTGTTTCCAATCTCTCCAACATACTAATTATTCATCACAAGTAAATTACAGTTAGTATTTCATATTATAGAAACTTGGGGTATTTTTTAGTTTTCTAGGATACAGTTGTGTTCATAGAAAACATAATGGTGTTTCAAATTAATAGATAGTGCTCTTGCTGGAATGAGATTCAATACACAAATATGAGCTGGTGACAGGGTTTGGCTAAGTGAGGACTTTTATATGTGTTGTTGCCTGATTTTTAATTCTTCCTCAGCAACATCTTTGATTTCATCTCCTTTCCAATTAATTAACAATGCCAGGTAAACTGTGTGACTAAATTCTTCTGTCAATTAACTGATATGTCATCTATCACCAGAAGGTATATCTTCAAATACTTGTTAATGACTTACATGTATTTTTAAAGGCACTGTATTAGTCTGTTCTTACACTGCTATGAAGAAATACCCAAGATTGGGTAATTTATAAAGAAAAGAGGTTGAATTGACTCACAGATCTGCATGGCTTGGAAAACCTCAGGAAACTTACAATCACAGCTGAAGGGGAAGCAAATACATCCTTCTTCACATGGCAATAGAAGAGAAAAGTGCTGAGCCAAAGGAAGAGAACCCCTTATAAAACCATCAGGTCTCCTGAGAACTCATTCACTAACACGAGAACAGCATGGGGTAACCACCCCATGATTCAATCACCTCACACTGGGTCCCTTCCATGACATTTGGGGATTATGAGAGCTACAATTCAAGATGAGATTTAGGTGGGGACACAGCCAAACTATGTAAGGCACTGATTCTTGGATTCCTTAATCTCACATTATTTCTGTGTTAAAGAAAATGGTATTAAGGATGCTGCCTATATTTCATAGGTTCCTTGATGTTAAAGATATTAAAACCTACTTAACATTATTCTACCTCAAGAAATATTAAAATAATTAAAACAATATTTAACGTAATTTTATGAAGGGTCATAAGAATAACAAATGGTGATTATTTGATAACCAAATATTAGAAGTGAAAGGATTAGTTTCATTTTCCAGATTAAGAAATGAAACTAGTTGCTTGCCAATTGCATGTAGCTAACCAATGTCAGATCTGGGTCAAGTCTAGTTTATCTCACTTTCAGCGTTGGGGTCTGGAACGTTCTACAAGATCAGAGCTTTAACAGGAGTCATCTAAGAACTGGTGGACTCTATGATGCATTATCAAAAGCCTTTAGACTAAAGATAAAGTGACCTATCCAGCTCCACACACACATTAGTATAAAATAGGGTCATGGAATGTTAGAATGGGAAAGAGCCTTGGAGAAGGTGGTTCAGCTCTCTCATTTTTAAGATAAGAAATGTGTTTTGTGAGGTTTTTATGTTCCAGCTGCATCCTGGCTCTAGTTTCTTCTTCAAGTTGAAGAAGAACTATTTTCTAACTCAGTGTTCTGTAAGTCATTAAAGCCTAAATTTGCTTGACATGATTATTTGAATTATGCCTCATTGGCATTAAAATAATAAAAAATTCAGTCTCCTGCTTTCTAAGTCAGGTTTTCTAGTAGCAATCTCAAAATCTTGCCACTTCTGCCACTTTGCTACCCAGCCATTGAAAACATAAACTTCTGAATTATAAAAATAAAGAATTGAAAGAAAAAAAGCAATATTTGATTGAGTTGGCTGGGCTTTCTTTTCTTTTTTCATATTCAAGTGGACAATTTGTACAATTTCCTTTACTTTGATCCTAGCTGCACACACTACCAAGTTGCAAGCACAAATTACTTGCCCATTTCTTCATCCATAGACTTTGAAAGACTGGGGGAAAAAAAAATCACCCATTGTGAAATTTCCAGACTGAAAGTGCCTACTTTCAGTTGGTGCTGCTGACTTGGACCATATGAGAGGAGGCAGCTCCAGCCAGGGCTGCTCCCAAGCCACTCACCCTGCCAAACCTCTGGGTCCCGCCAACATCATTTCCTGAATGATGAAGCTCCCCATGTGTGCCCACTGGCATGCCTTTGGAAGATCAGGAATACCCAGTCAGGAATCAATTAATGGGAGAGAAGAATACAACACAGAGCTTTCTATTTAACTTGGAACTATGACAATCACGAAATGGCTCTGGGTATTTTGTGAATCAGATTGCTGTCAAATCCATGTATTTTTTTATTTGGATATACTTCAGTGATTGTACTGTTCTTTGGTAAAAACTGTTTGATGTTCAAAAACCTTGAAGCCATTTAGACCATGTTCTTTCCCTTTTTTCAAATAGAAGTTTGCATTTTGTCCACCACAAAGAGAATGCAAATGCCAAGAGGTCTGAATTCTCTTTCAAATTCCAAACCCACAAACTCTGATTGGCTTTTCATCTTGGCTAGACACATTCCCCAGGGCTCTAGACCTTCCATCAGATGGGACAGTATCATGTCCTAATGAGGAGTGTTTTAAACTGCAAGGTAGACTACCTGAATTCAAATCCCTTGACTGAAACTTTGAGCAAATTTCCTAATTTTTCTTAGTCTCAGTTTACTTCATCTTCCAGTTGGGTAATAAAAGTAAAAATTTCCTGTTTTATTGTATGTGGAACATTTAGGAACCTGACACATAATATTCAATTTTTGAGAATATTGGGAGAAGTACCATTTTCATAAGTTTTTTTTTGCAAGGGGTATTTTTAAAAATATAAATGAACTGAAATAATCTTTAATAAGACAATTTTAATAAAAAAGATTAAATAAGCTATTATGCAATGTTACAGACTGTCAGTTTAAAATCATTAAAATTGTGAATGAATAATATTTATGCAACAATTTCAGTTCAACATATTGCAATATTGCTACCCTTTCTTTCCCTTTTCTTCTTTTTTGTGCTTTAGCCCAAACTAAAGTCATTCCCATTGTTTTTCATCTTAAATCAGTATTTTCTCCTTATTTCCCTTGGTACGCATACCCCTGAGTGCATATCAAAGGGATCTGATATTTTTTAGCTTAATTTTAAGAATAATTTTCTCAAGGAAATGTTCTAATAGTGGCAAGAGACTGAAAGGGAATAGAAACAAACAAAACACAATAATCAAACAGGTGTTAGTAGTATAATGTAATTCAATTTATATTTTTATTTCAAGTATAGAATTGTATGAATAGAATGTTCTGACACCTGCACCATACTAATAAAAACTGCATTATTAAAATAACATGAGACCAAAGCATACAATATTGAAAGGTCAATATTCTGGACTCTCTTGAATGAGAGGTGAAATAAACTAAAAGTGTCATTCTTTTCCATTCTCAGTTTGTTAGAGGGGATACGTAGAAAAGTAAACTGGCTTAATAAATCATCAATTCCTACCCTTTCTATCCCAGGAGATGCTGAACAGCCCAGAGGGACAGAAGCTACAGAGAGGGCAAAGACCAGTTCCAAGGATGGCTTGGAGGGGACAACCATAGGCTCAAAGGCCTAGAGGTCACATATCTCCTGGTAGCAAAGCCTTCACCTAGGGAGTGGTTAGCACTCAGATCATTATTAAACAAGACACATTTGTATACTAGAAAGTGGTCTCCTAGGAAATTTCCCTCATAGAAATTCACTCACCTCAACCTTCCAACCACACAAACCAAAGCCCTTGGACAGGAAGAAGCAGCTGAGGTTCCAGTTAACAAGCCCTTAATTTTCAGCCACTTCTCTATTGACAGCTACTCAACTGTAACTGTTGAGGGCTTTCACTTCCAGGCTGTTGTAGGTGGCATTCCCCAGTAGGAGATTTTAAGATGGAGATTAATGTGCAAGACATTTATTAGGAAGCACCCTGGGAATCAATACCAGTGGAAGGGAGAAGAAGAAAACAGAATTCTGTAGAGAAAGAAGTTGAAATGTGATTTTCATACCAACATAGGAAGATTTATCATGCTGAAGACCTCAGCATGTCCCGTGGGGAGCTCTGGATCTGGGATGACACTTTAGAGTTGGGGTAAGGTGTCTAGGCTTTTATATCCCTGCAATGATTGGGATTGCATAGGAGCTTATTTATTTATTTATTTATTTATTTATTTATTTATTTTTTTGGCGTGATCTCACTGCTCACTGCAACCTCTGCCTCCTAGGTTCAAGTGATTCCCCTACCTCAGCCTCCTGAATAGCTGGGACTACAGGAATGTGCCACCACACCCAGCTAATTTTTGTATTTTTAGTAGAGATGGGGTTTCACCATGTTGGCCAGGATGGTCTCAATCTCTTGACCTCGTGATCTGTGTGCCTTGGCCTCCCAAAGTGCTGGGATTACAGGCCTGAGCCACTGCACCTGGTCTGGATAGGAGCTTCTTTTGAAAGTAGACATGATCTTAGGCAAAGCGTGTTTCTTTCAGCTGAGACAATCTTCCAAGAGTGCTCACGGCAGAGGGCCATGCTCTGGCAGTACTGCTAGAAGCTGGGGAAATAAATTCCTCATTTCTGAAGGGCAATCTGAGCAGCACACCATACCATTCCACACAGGTACTTCCTACGTATTTGTTGCAGTTTTCTTTTGATGTCAAAGTAAACAAAGAACAGTAAAAGTAACTTTATTCCGTAAGATGACATTAAATCAGGCAGAATACAATGCTTAGCTAAAATCCGCATTGTAGAATCCCAGTTGAACATTTCACTGACATCATGTACTTATTTTATTTTATTAGATGATTTTGTCCAAAATTTTATAAGTATTTAGTGGAAAGGTTGGGAGAGCTTTTTTAAATAGGCAATTCTGATATATAAAATAGGGCAAGAATTATTTTATTATTTGATCTGGCATTGTGGCAGATATATGTTCTTGGAAAACACTTCCATTTCTGTTTCCACTTAACAAGATCTTTACAGTACAATGATTTTCATACCAACGTAAGAAGACATGCCAACACATACTGCCTTAGAAGTGAACTAGCTTCCAAGTTTGTTGCTAAGCTGATGCTTGGAACTTTGAGTTGTTATGTAGATTTGTGCTTCAAATGATTTAAGTTTCACATAGTTGTTGCTCTATGATGTAGCACTATTGTTGCCAACAGATGGTATTGTTCTTGTAAAATTCTGAGTGAATGATCCCCCTTAGATGATTATTATAAATAAAGATACGTGGAGTTGGTTAATGTCATCTGACTATATATATATTTATATATAGTGGTAGAGCAAAGCAATTTAGAGTGGGAAGAGAAGATGATCTATTCTCAGCATCTTGGAACTCTTCCATGACGCCACATGTCACCTGAGCACTGAAAGATAAGTAGGCATTAGTGAGGCAAAAGTAGGAACTGAGGAGTATCCTTGGGAAAAGAATTAATGCAAATACAAGCAGGTGCAAAGGCCCTGAATTAGAAGGAGCCGATGAGGGTGAGGTTTACTCTTTTCCTTAGTTTAGTTCTTTGGTCTCATGAACCTTAATTAATTTGGAGCATAAGTAGTACTATGGCCTATGGGTTGTTCTTCAGGATCTCCTCTAGTTTTGATGAAGTCAGTGCTAATGCTACTGATGGACTTTTTGTTTTAAAGTAAATCCTACAAATTTGGAACCCAACAAAGAAGCAGCTGCTATTGCAGATGCTTTTGGTTCTGGGGTGCAGGAAATCCCACTGCCCCACACTGTCTAAAGGGGACCTCCTATCCATTTATCAGCCTGTCTAAGATTCCTCCATTCAAACCTCATTTGGTTGGCTTTTGAAGGCTTCTTGGTTTTATAGGGAGTCATCATTTACAAAGAAGATATAGCTGAGGGGTATTATAATTTGGCAGAAATTTAATCTTCCTACGGCTGATCTAACAGAAAGAACCCTGACCCCATAAAAATGGAATGAATGGAATATAAGGAGCCCTAGGGGGAGGTGGGGGAGAGAAAGTGGAGGAATGAAGTCCTCAGAGAAGGTCTTGGAAAGAGGAGAAAAAGATATAAAATAAAATTTTTACCTACTTGAGAATTCAGCCTTGGGACTCCCCTAATTGCAAGAAAAGTTTACCAGTGTTGAACCCCATATGTCTCAAGCAGTTTTCCTGAGACATTTCTTTTCCCCATCCTCGTTCTCCCAGTTTGTGTTCTGGGAGCACTATCATGGGTCATGATGCTAAGATTTATAGTGCAGGTAAAGGAATGAATGATTCATCCCTATCTTTACTGTCGTGAAGAAGGATAAAGAGGAAACTGCATCCCACAACAAACTTTTGTCCTCTGTATTTTAGAATTGACAGAAGTAGCTGATTCAGGCACCTCATTCTCCCTCACTGCCTCTCTCACAGCAACTTAAAGCTTTGATATACTCCATGATTCTTCTATCAGCTCCAGAGGCTATATTTTGAAAGTAAGCCCTACATTTTAAATGATAAATGGAATGAATTCTAGTGCTGAAATATTTTGGAGCAGTACCAATGGGTAAAAAAGGTTTTTGTTGGTGGGGATCCTGACCAGTTCCTAGGTTGTATATATTTTGATGAGTATAATTTCCTTTTTAGGTCTTTGCTTGAGGCTGGTTTTGGAACTCAAACTTCACTGTAAATGGAAAATCAGTTTTGCTACTATCTTGTTTCTCTGGTCCTCAGTTTCATCATCTGTGACCTAAGGAACCACATGATAGACAATCCCAAAGGTTCTTCTGTTCCAGCTTGAATATATTGGTTTGTGAACTATACGAATCTAGCTCTGTGGCTGGTTATCAGTACTTATTGGAGTACTTCCATAAAGGTCTGATTCTGTGCTGTTTGATGTTGCTTGGTAAATCTTTCACACCACTGTCCAGTCTGTAGGGACTGATGCACTGAAAATGCTACATATTAGTTGGAGAAGATGACACAGAAAATGAATTGAAATGTAATTTACTTTCTCAGTTCTGAGAGGAGTTACTTATGTTTAGTATTTTTTTATTAAACTGGAGAAGGGTCAGTGACCTTGTGTATTGCTTTGATTTTTAAATGGCTTAATGGGACAAAACAGACACAGCGTTTCACCTAGTTAGCAAAATGTGACCCACAAGAATGAACCATCATTGTCAGCATCATTGCCCAGTTCTTGTCAGGGTGATAATGCATGAGAAACCCCAGGCCCCATCCAAGAACCTGGTAAACTGTAGTCTTCTTTCTAAAAGTGTTGATCTCTAAGAAGGAACATTATTATTCTATATTTGTATGAGACATAGCAGTTTATAGCACAGTTTTATACCTTTATTTAATCTTGAGAACAATTTTATTGTATAAATGTCATCAAGCCGATGGGTGAGGAATTTGAGATACAGAGAGCTTATATAGTTATTAAGTGGTAGGGTAAGTATTCAAATTCAGATATTTATGTTTTTATATCCAAATGGCAAAATAAATATTAGAAAATAAAATACTGCTTTCCAGGAATAGAAACTAGAAACGGCAACTAGGAGTTTTGAGTAATAATTTCTAAAAGTCCAAGAATAAGCAGAGTAAGAAGTTCAGTTACTGAAAGTTGGAAGGCATGAAAATGTCCTGCAGAAGGTTCTAAATCTTCTGTGAATCCCACATGCAAATGCAGGTGTTGCTTCTGTTGTGTGACTCCGTGAGAGGGTTGAGGCCTGTCCACTCTCCACAATTTCAAGTCACCAAAGACGTACATGGGCCACTGTGACATATGTGACAGGCTGTGCAGCAAGCCAGGTGCTGGGAGACCCCTGGCCACAGCTCCTTGTGCTTTATTCTGTCTGTATGGGATGGATATAACTGTGGGTGAGCAGTGGTGGAACAAATAGTACATTTTTCATCCTATCTCCAGCTTTCCAGGAGGATCTTAAGCATAGCTCCTACTCTGAACGAGTTGAAGCCCAGAGTAAAGAGGCCTCAGAGTCTAGCCCTCATGTCCCAGGAAAGCAGTTATTTACATATGTGGATGCTTCTGTAATTTGAAGCTACGCTACTTTGCTAAGTTGTTCAAAACGTTAAAAAGTCTTTTATGTATAAGATCTTCAGCTCAATCTTTAAAATGTCTGTGTATTTAGAAGATTCATATAATATATGAACCACATAACTCTTTGTGGGAGAAATGCAAAAGGAGGAGAGTCTATGTTGGAATCAGAGACAAAAGATGGCCTATGCTTTTTGCTGCTGCCTCCTCTTTCTTTTCCTCTTTTCCACCTCCTCTTCCTCTTCTTCCTCCTCCTTCTCTTGCATTAGTTTGCTGAAAAATAGTCTATTTGTCATAGAGGTAGGGATAATTATTTATTTACCTTACTATTATCATTGGTACAGCTATCACTGTTTATCTTAAATTGACTTTCCACATATCTGGCTATGTTAATGCATGTAAGTTACACAATAGTTTCAAAATCCGATGTTTATTTTCATCTACATTTTCTGAGTTCTTTAGTTTACCTTTGTTAACTTGAAGAATCTGGCAGATAATGGGCAAAAAAGAAATAATCATTGAGTAAAATTTTTTGACCATAAATGTGTAGAATTTCCAGGAGGTTAATACAACAGATCAGCAGATATCCCTGCATGTGTCAGACTGAGTAGAGTTAGGAAAATTGCCCATGGCTATTTCTCTGTGGGGTGGTGGGTTGTAATGGGATATGGGTAGGGATAGAAAGATATTTATTAAACACCTGTCAGCAACTTTCAGATGCATGATCTCATTTAAGCCTTTAACAATTTTGGAAGGTGGATATTCCCACATCATTATACATGTATGAAAAATCAGGCCCCAAGAAGTTAATTTGCTCCAGGTCATATTCTTTGTGGGGAAGCTGGCATTTAAACTCAGGTCTGTATGTTTCCATGTTTATGTATATTCTTTCTAGTAAATCGCAAGTCTCAGAAAGATATCACTTAGTAAGGACATTTGGCTTCCTAATGACAGCGTATTCATGATATGATTATTAACCCTTTTTCAATTTTTGGAATTCTTGTCTGAGGGGACAGTGTTTATTTCTCTTCCTGTCCCTTCCACACTTCTACTTTGCCTCCTTCATAGGTCCTTAGTGAGAGTAAAGAGAAAGAAACTTTCATCATGACACATCTAATTGATATTATGAGAATGGTCAATGTCAATAAGAGGAAATGTTTATCTTTCAGTTTGAGGAATCCAGAGGATTTAAAGTCTCCTGAAGCTCTTTTCGTGACACTCCTGCTGCTCTCATGATGCCTTGTCCTTGGTAATCAGATGTAGGTAGAGCTGGGGTCAAGGAAGCTATGAGATTTGAGAGAGCAGGAAATTTCCAGATGCCCAGCTGAATTTGTTTTGATTTGAGTTGCCTCAAAGTAGACCCCAAGACTAAGCCTTGGATACAGGTAGTCTATTTAAGAGGTGATCGCAGAAAACACAGGGAGGAACTTGGGAAGTGAGACAGGGAAGTGTGAAGAGCCAATACAAGCTGCTTAAATGAACAAGTTTTGCTGTGGGCTCACTAGACTCAATTCCTCCGAGCACTGTTTGAGAAAGTGAATGGGATGAGGAGGCTGAGTATTTCTTTATCAATTCCTGTTTTGTATAAATTAAAGTTTGCCCTGAGAGCCTTTAAGTCTCCTGCAGTTCTAGGTTGTGCGGGTCTTTGGTAGGTCCTGCTTCCAGGTTCCCCTCCCTGAAAATTTCCTCAGGCAAGGTCTAGAGAGGCCCAGGTGGGAAGTTGTCCATTTTTTGTGTGTGAATTTTATTGTAGCTGTAAGTGAACTGGACAGCCAGGGAGTATGGAGCAGGGTATCAGCTGTGTCTGTTACACAGGGTTCTATGATGGGAGACTTGATGGGAAAAGTACAGAAGTGCTTTGCCGTATCCATGTTTATGTGTGGGTGATTAGCAACATGACATCTCTGGTGAGAGGTGTAGCTTGTACCGTAGTTACAAGCATGGATTCTGGAGGTAGCTCTGCGTTCAAATCATCTGCGTTACTAGCTGGGTGAACTTGGTCAAGTTATTTAATTTCTTAGTGCTTATCACCCCATCTGTGTAAAATGAGGATGGCAATAATAGAGAACCTACCTCAAGTGTGTTGGTGTCAGTTTTGAAAGAGAATATGCACAAAGCATTTACAACAGAGCCAGGCACAAAATAAGCACTCAAGCACTCCTTATTTCTGGTCATGAAGGAGATGCATATTGCCTTTTAAAATTTACATATGTAGAAAAATCTTCCTAGTGAATTTTTTCAGTAGAATGCTTTCTCTTACATTCCACAATCAAATTCTACTCTCCCAAACCCAGGACTTCACATATATCTTAACATGTAATCTACTCAAATTTTGAATTCAAATTTTAAGGGGTGAGAGTTTATAAAAGGGCAAAACAAGAAGAGGTTTCCAAAACCCAGAAGTGCTAGTGTTGCCATAAACAGTCTAGGTACCCTCAGAACTCCATATCACAGCACCCATAGATTCCATCACACTGACAATGGTGCATGACAATGACCACTACTGATGGTACATGGGTGAAATTCCATTTATATTATCTTATCAAGGCTATAGGGTAGATGTTGTCAGCTCAGTTCCTCAGATGAAGAGACAGATTCAAAGAGTTGAAATAACTTGCTGAAGATCCCGCAACTGGTAATTTGTGGAGATGGGAGGCTGACACCAATGCATGTTTTCTTAACCACTATGTGCAATTAAAACACTGCAACAAACTAAATGTTATCCTCCACTGACATCACTTGAGATACTGTATACTCAGGGTGGTTTTAGAATTGAAGCTTGTGTTGAGTTCCTGCTCCACTATTTGTGGCTTTGGGCATCACTTAACCTTTCTGAACTCATTATGTTATATGCTTTCTGTAAAAGGAATAATGGCCTCTACCCCACAGACTTATTTTGGGAATTCTGTGACATTACCTTAGTATTTTATAGTTTGGTATAAATTAAATTTGATCATCTTAAAAGATAAAATTTTGAAATGAGAGGATGGGAATCTATTTGAATAAAAACAGTAGTAAGAGACTTCAATTTCTTTCATAATCAACTTTATGCTACATATTTCTGAGTGTCAAATTAAACATTTTCCCTTTCCTTTCCTCATTGATTCACTTCACAAACAGGTATTAAATATTTACTGTACACCAGGCATGTTTTATGTGCTAAGAATACAAAGATTAAAGTAACATGGTATGTATATTGAAATTGCTTAAAAGTTTAGAATCAGAAATCAGAAATTTTCTCAAAATAGTGGCAGAAAAACTCTGGTGGTGTGGTTTTATTTTGCCAACCTCTCCTTTTACAAATGTTCTGCTTTCTACCTTCAAAGAGAGAAAAAAACTAACCAACTCATAATTGTATTGGTCCTCTACTCCTTGTTTAGAAATAGTTAAATGTAAATGCTTTTAAATTAGTTTTGACTATATGTCAAGACCCTGTGAGAATATGTGCTCATTTATAGATAGACACTTCTGTCTACAAACTAGGTCCTTCCTAAATGCTGTGAAACATTCAGATCTTCAAAACTATTAAGATTGTTGTCTTTGGCTCCAGATAAGCAGAATAAACAAACCCCTTTCCAAGTGGGCACTAGTTCTGCTGGCTTTTGTTGGCTTTTGAAGTTCAAGGAAGCTAGTAGTCCTAAAACGGTTTCTCCCAGAAACTGAGAACTTTCTAACAGGCTTCATTGCTTGGTCTCCAGTATTTCTCCTAGGTACAGATAACAATGTTTCTATGTTGGCTGTGAATAGCCTTTAATGGTTTCCTGATTTGTGTTAATCTTTACACTTGTATATAATTAGTTATTTATCTACTCATCTTAGCCCAACACTAGCCTTAATATATTAATATATATTTTAAGTATCTTTCACTCCTAAGTAATCAATCAGTTGCAAGTGCAAATAGAGTTTGAAAATGTATTTCTAATTTTCAGGGGAAAGTTGATGGACTTTCCTATTAATTTACTAATTTTGATGCTTTCCTCTAACCCAGTGGTTCTCAAAGAGCCAGAATGTCCCCTGGATTTTTCTCTCAGGGGACTTTTGGCCATGTCTGGAGACATTTTTAGTTGTTACAACTGCTATTGCTGTCCAGTAGGTAAAGGCCAGGGATACTGCTCAATACCCTACACAGGGCAACCCCCTAAAACAAAGAATTATCAAATTCAAAATACCTATAGTGGTGACTTTGAGAAATTGTGTCTAATCTTTCTTATCTGAAAACTTTGGGAAGACATAATAAGACTTCTTCAAAGTTAATTCTTCCAGCCATAGTCAGATTTCCCAATGTCAGGATATGCATAGTCTTGACAATTTACTTTAGTTCATCAGCAAAGTAGGAGAACCAACAGCACCCCACCCAATGAATTTTATTATTCCAAAATAAAACAAATCAGAATTTTGACTTCCTTTTATAGATTCTCTTGCCTTTATTTTAAATATTGTCTGTGTATGGATGGGGAAAATATCATAATCTATCATTAAGACTTTAAAGGGCTTAAATGGCCTAAGCCATCAGATAGAAAGCTAGGCAGAATAATGAATGCATAAATACTGTAAAGAATTTGGGACCCTTGGAATATTCACACTTCTTCAGGAAGCTTTAAATGTTTTTCACATTAATACCTTGCTTATACTATTCCTCTCTCCTTAGTATAAAAATTATATCCGAACGTGAAGGCTATTGTCTGTAGGAATCCGACCTCAGAAAAAGTGATCACTTTCTTAAAGAATTGAGGATTTCCAGAACTTCTGTCTTTCTGGGGACATGTAAAAATAGATATGGCAAATTATTCCTGAAGTATACATATTTATTTAAGTATACATAGTCTTTTCAGCTAAATTTTAAACAATTTTCACGGGTAGGACACTTATTTTATATCTTTCATTTTTTTTCTCATAACACCTATCTACTGAAACATGTAATTAATAGGCATTGAGTATATTTGGATGGTCAGCCATATTACATGGTTTGTTATGTATGTCATACTATCTCCCACATCACTATAGATCATAGATCATTCCATGGATGGCACAATATTTATACATTTTGAATTATTTTTATACACTCAAAGGAAAAATGATTATTAACAAAAGAGAACAAGAGAATTTGCATATTAAAGATTTTTTTAAGTCTCCACAAAATGACTTCTAGCCAATCCAAAATCACCTAATCTTGTTTAGTAATGACCATTAAGAAATCATTTATGGATTTCTTGTGAGTGTTCAGAGATACTAATGGGCTTTAGAATGACTTGGGAATCTTCCTGAGGTCAAAGGAAGAAAATGAAGTATGAAGTGTTGATAAAATGTATGAGGTGACTAATGGGCAGGTTGTATATATAGATAGATAGATAGGCTCTAGCAAAAAAACATTGAATTTTTATAGCATACATTTCAACAAATGGAAATCTCACTGCCATAGTCTCTTATCTTCACTTAAGAGCCAGGAAGAATGATAACGTTGTGTGTAACCATCTTCCATATCAGATTGTCAATGATTTTCCAGTCCTCAGGTCACTGGCCCAGCCCACCTCCACAGCCATCACACCCTCAGCTGCTGAAATCTTATGAAAAGCAGTGGGAAAATAATGCACACTTGATGAGGCACCAATAAATGACTTGCTCTTACACAGCACAAACAGCTAATTTAAACATGATTGTTACATGGCAAACATTAATACTACAACCAGCCCATCTAGGAATCAGGTATCTCTCTAGGCTTTTGCTACATACGTAAGCCAATAAAATGATATTTAATCTAATGAAATTAAGAGGTTCATAATATCATAAAATTCTGAATTGTAAGAGGGACATTCAGAGCAGATTTCTATGATTTTATTTTGAATCACACAATAGCATTCTGGAGTTTTTCCAATATAGGGACAAACAGAATCATGTTTTATAGAAAATAAAAGTATTAGAAATAATGCAATAATGTAAATAATGTAGAAAATAGTTGTAATACAAACAACAGGATAGTGGACAAGTTATCATTTTAAAAGAAATTTGTCTTGAGTCATCAGTGAATCTAATTAAGAAGCCTGAATGAGATGCTGAATTGTTGTTTAATAGAAATAATCCCAATTCTGGCTCAGTAAACCAGGACGTAAGGTCAAGTCAATTATCTACATTACTGAGTGATTCAGTTATACACTGATTATGTATTTGGAGTATACATAAAGTTTATATGAAGTATGCTTGACTTACGATGTACCCCTTACATACTGTTCCTGTATTTAAGAAATGTATTTGTTTGAGAAAAGACATAATTGGTATTTTCTAAATATAATTTTTTTAGGCATATCCGACTCCATCCCTATAGTAACATTAAGCTTGCTCGTAGGTTAATATTGGGTAGAGAGTCTTGAAAATAGATTTTCTCAAGAGCAAGACAACAACAAGAATTATTTTGCATAGTAGGCAACAGGGTAGGCACATTGGGGATATTAAATGATATATATTTGATAAAGTATACTCTGCAAACATTTTGACTGCTATACCTTATCTTTAAACCTTAAACTATGATCCTATGTTTAATCTAAAGAATTCACATCTGCAATACATAATTTTGTGTTTTGTTTGGAAAAGAAAATCTAGAATGGTCCAAGATAATTTTTAGTACCAAGAAGGGAAGAGCAAAGCTACTTGTGAACTGGAAAGCAATAGATGCAAACACTTTCAAGGGAATACTGGAAAGAAATATGTTAGTATTTAACTGTGATCTCATCGGATGACTATATAGAATGTTTACCTCATCACATTTTCATTTGTTCTTTATGGTATGAACACAGGAAAAGTTTTAAAAAAAGCAAATGCAGAATTGAAAAACTTGGAGCCTTGCTTTCATGTTCCATTCCTACCCTTTCACGTGTATGGTTTGTATTGTGGTTAACAGTTTAAAATCTGTATGTTCCCTCTTCCACATGATTAACAAATATGCAAGATAAGCTTTAGGGGTCTAGGTCAAAGTCTCCCACCACTGGCTGCCCTGTGAGAAAAACACATCCAAATTCTTATCTTTCCTCACCTCTCACCCTCCACCTCTCTCCCCCAGAGTTTTCATTAACAAGACAGAACGTTCTGTGGGAAAACTATGTAGAAAATCTAAATGTTTTAAAATATACTAGATAGGTTAATTTAAGTAAGTATGGCTCTCTCTCTGTCTTCCTACATTTAGCTAATACATTATCTCTATCTTTTTCTAGTACTTTAAAATATAATAAAATAATCTAAAACATGGCATTTGAGGGATAATGAAATAAGAAGGAACAATGAATAATTTCATTCAGCACATTATAGACACACAGTTCCTATACAGTTAAGGAATAATAAAGGTTTACATACCTTTATCTTTACTATGGTCTTTAATTCCATAAGAAAAGGAAAACATGTAGATATGGCTGACCGAAATCCAAACTATACTCAATGCCTATTAATTACATGTTCAGAGATAGGTGTTATGAGCAAAACATGCAAAGATATAAAATAGCAGTGTCCTACCGTTGAAATGTTTAAAATTAGCTGAGAAGACTATGCTATACTTTAAATAAGATATGTATTAGTTAGGAATATATTTTGCCATATCTATTTGACAGTCAGAAGGACAGAGTTCTGCGAATCCATAAATTTCTTTAGGAAGAAGGTGAATGCACTTTTTCTTGAGGTGATCTACAGACAACTAGGGCCTTCAGTTACGGATATAAGGTTTTCTATACTTAAGGGGAAGAGAGGAATAGTATAAGCAAAGGCTATTAATGTGAGAAAAATTTAAAAGCCTTCTGGGAAGAAATGTGAATAGTTCACAAGGGCGTCACTCCAAATTCTTTAAACAGTAAGTTATTGCATTATTATTCTGCTAGCTTTCTACTTGACTGGCTAAGGCCAAGTTAAGCCCTTTAAAGATCTTAATGAATAGATTAAGCTTTGCTGTGCCCCTTTAAGTAAGTCACATAAGTCACATGTAAAGTAGGGATAATGCTAATCATGATCTCCTATGGTTGTTGTAAAGAAAAAAATGAGTATATACAATGTGCAAATTCCATTTTCATTCTCCATTATTACTTGGGTTTTTAGAGAGGAGGAGGTTGCAAAACTGCTATAGTTTACAACCAGAGTGAGGAATCTTTCAGATTGACCTCCCTCCTCCCACACTTCCAGATGGTCCCTTGAATAAAGCAAGCTGTAGACAAAGGACTCCGTCATATGGTATCTAGCTCCTGTGGGCACCTGTGCCATCTGGGGAATGATCTATAGCGATGTGCGAGATAGTATGGCATAGAAACATAGGATTTAGAACAATACAGAAGGAATCCAAATTCTTGCTTCACCATATTTGAGTTGTACCCTTTAAGTAAGTCAGTCACCTGTAGGGATAATGCTAATCATTATCTCCTATGGTTGTTGTAAAGAAAAAAAATGAGATAACAAATTAAAATTTCTAGCACAGTACCTGTTACACAGTAAGCACTCAATAAAATTTAACCATTACTCTTATGTCTGCTTCTGTACTCAAGAAAGCATATTGAGAAGACTTCTCACACTCAAAGGGGAGGAACCTTTTGCAATGTGGTCACTAAAGGAATACAGAAAGAGGGTTAAGAAAAAATACCCTAAATGAGAGATCAGAATTTTCACTGAGACCCATAGTGAGGGGAATTATGCTGATTATTGGGGCTTATTAAGAGTCAAATTGTCCATGCATGATGGCTCACGCCTTTAATCCCAGCAGTTTAGGAAGCTGAGGCAGGCGGTTGGCTTGAGGTCAGGAGTTTGAGACCAGCCTGGGCAATATGGTGAGACCTTGTCTCTACCAAAAATACAAAAAAATTATCTGGATATGGTGGTGCATGCCTGTAATCTCAGCTACTCATGAGGCTGATGAGGCAGGAGGCTCACTTGAGTCCAGGTGGCAAAGGTTGGGCAATTAGCTGACATGGCGCCACTGCATTCCAGCCTGGGTAAGAGAACAAGACTCTGTCTCAAAAATAAAAAAATAAATTAAATAAAATAAAATAGTCAAAAGCAACTTTACAAATAAAGACTCAGAAATGGCTTGCAGTTTGGCTCTCTGAGTTATGCTCAGTATCATCACTTGGTACATTAGTTGATAGTCTGGTCTATAGTGGAAGTTGACCTAAGTTGCAATACTCCTGGTTAGAAGCTGTAGAGTTATCTCACACCAATTTATCACCTTTTTGAATGTATATAAAACACTTTTGTCTGTATTCACACTCAACCTAGAACACTTCAGGGACCAAATGTGTAGGTTCTTGTCCTGCAAAAATTCAGTTCTCTGCAGACACCAACTAAGTGTCCTGTAATTGAATTTGATTTTGATACTATCTACCTGGAGTTAGTGCAGCATCATCTGTGTCCCTGCAAAGGACATGTACTCATCCTTTTTTATGGCTGCATAGTGGTGGATGCATGGTATCCATGGTGTATATATGCCACATTTTCTTTATCCAGTCTATCATTGATGAGCATTTGGCTTGGTTCCAAGCCTTTGCTATTGTAAATAGTGCTGCAATAAACATATGTGTGCATGTGTCTTTATAGTAGAATGATTTATAATCCTTTGGATATATACCCAGAAATGGGATTGCTGGGTCAAATGGTATTTCTGGTATTTCTGGTTCTAGATCCTCGAGAAATTGCCATACTGTCTTCCACAATTGTTGAACTAATTTGCATTCCCACCGACAGTGTAAAAATGTTTTTAGTTCTCCACATCCTCACCAGCATCTGTTGTTTCCTGACTTTTTAATGATCGCCATTTTAACTAGCATGAGGTGGTATCTCATTGTGGTTTTGATCTGCATTTCTCTAATGACCAGTGATGATGAGATTTTTTTTTCATGTTTGTTGACCACATAAATGCCTTCTTTTGAAAAGTGTCTGTTAATATCCCTTGCCCACTTTTTAATGTGTGTTTTTTTTTCTTGTAAGTTTGTTTAAGTTTCTTGTAGACTCTGGATATTAGACCTTTGTCAGATGGATAGATTGCAAAAATGTTCTCCCATTCTCTAGATTACCTGTCCATTTTGATGTGCTAACTAGAATAGCTAGTTTAGAGAAGAACATAAATGACCTGATGGAGCTGAAAAACACAGCACGAGAACTTCATGAAGCATACACAAGTATCAATAGCCAAATCAATCAAGTGGAAGAAAGGATATCAGAGATTTAAGATCAACTTACTGAAATAAGGTGTGAAGACAAGATTAGAGAAAAAAGAATGAAAAGGAAAAAGCAAAGCCTTCAAGAATATGGGACTATGTTGAAAGACTAAACCTACGATTGATTGGTATACCTGAAAGTGACAGGGAAAATGGAACCAAGTTGGAAAACACACTTCAGGATATTATCCAGGAGAAATTCTCCAATCTAGCAAGATAGGCCAACATTCAACTTCAAGAAATACAGAGAACACTACTAAGATACTCCTAGAGAAGAGCAACCCCAAGACACATAATCGTCAATTCTCCAAGGTTGAAATGAGGGAAAAAATATTAAGGGCAGCCAGCGAGAAAGGTCTGGTTACCTACAAAAGGAACCCCATCAGACTAAGAGTGGATATCTCTCCAGAAACCCTGTAAGCCAGAAGACAATGGGGGCCAATAATCAACATTCTTAAAGAAAACAAGTTTCAACCCAGAATTTTGTATCTGGTCAAACTAAGCTTTATAAGCAAAGGAGAAATAAAATCCTTTCCAGACAAGAAAATGCTGAGGGATTTTGTCACCACCAGGCCTGCCTTACAAGAGCTCCTAAAAGAAGTATTAAATAGGGAAATAAATAACTGGTATCAGACACTGCAAAAACACACCAAAATGTAAAGACCAATGACCCTATGAAGAAACTGCTTCAACTAATGTGCAAAATAACCAGCGAGCATCATGATTACAGGATCAAATGCACACATAACAATATTAACCTTAAATGTAAATGGGCTAAATGCTCCAATCAAAATACACAGACTGGCAAATTGGATAAAGAGTCAAGACCCATCGATGTGCTGTATTCAGGAGATGCATCTCACATGCAAAGACACACATAGGCTCAAAATAAAGGGATGGGGAATATTTACCAAGCAAATAGAAAGCAAAATTAGCAGGGGTTACAATCCTAGTCTCTGAGAAAATAAACTTTAAACCAACAAAGATCAAAAAGACAAAGAAAGGCATTACATAATGGTAAAGGGATCAATGCAACTAGAAGAGCTAACTATCCTAAATATATATGCACCCAATACAGGAACACCCAGATTCATAAAACAAGTTATTAGAGACCTACAAAGAGACTTAGATTCCCACACAATAATAGTAGGAGATTTTAACACCCCATTGTCAATATTAGACAGATCAACGAGAAAGGAAATTAACAAGGATATTCAGAACTTGAACTCAGCTCCGGACCAAGTGGACCTAACAGACATGTACAGAACTCTCCACCCCAAATCAACGGAATATACATTGCTCTCAGCACCACATAGCACTTATTCTAAAATCGACCACATACTTGGAAGTAAAACACACCTCAACAAATGCAAGGAAATCATAACAAACAGTTTCTCAGACCACAGTGTAATCAAACTCATCATAATGGTTGAACTCAGTTTACAATCCCACTCAACCAGTGTAAAAACATTCCATTTCTCCACATCCAGTTCAACCATTATGGAAAACCATTTATGGGATGTTGGCTCAAGGATCTAGATACTTAAAATACCATATGACCCAGCCATCCCATTACTGGTATATACCCAAAAGATTCTAAATTATGCTGCTATAAAAGACTACATGCACATGTATTTCATGTGCACTATTCACGATAGCAAAGAACTTGGAATTCAACCCAAATGTCCATCAGTGGACAGACGGATTAAGAAATGTGGCACATTATACCCATGAAATACTTGCAGCATTAAAACGATGTAGTCTGTGTCCTTTCGTAGGGGACCATGGATGCAGTGGAAACCATATTCTCAGCATAAAATCGCAAGAACAGAAAACTCAAACCCGCTATGTTCTCACTCATAGGTAGGGAACTCTGAACAATGAGGATCACTTGCGACTCGGGAAGGGGAACATCCACACCACGGGGGCCTATCACTGGGGCGGAGGCGATCATGGGAGTTTTACCTGATTAAATTGACGGAGTGATGGGTGCTGACGGAGTTGATGGGTGCAGCACACCAACATTGGCACAAGTATTATACAATATTACAAACCTGCACGTTATGCACATGTACCCTAGAACTTAAAGTATAATACTAAGAAAGAAAGAAAGAAAGAAAGAAAGAAAGAAAGAAAGAAAGAAAGAAAGAAACTCACTCAAAACTGGACAACTATGTGGAAATAGTGGGTATTTACTAATAATGGGTTATTTACTGGGTAAATAACGAAATTAAGGCAGAAATATAGAAGTTCTTTGAAACTAACGAGAAAAAAGAGACAATGTACCAGAATCTATAGGACACAGCTAAAGCAGTGTTAAGAGGAAAATTTATAGCACTAAATGCCCACATCAGAAAGCTGGAAAGATCCAAAATTGGCACCCAAACGTCACAATTAAAAGAACTAGACAAGCAAGAGCTAGACAAATTCAAAAGCTAGCAGAAGACAAGATATAACTAAGATCAGAGCAGAGCTGAAGGAGCTAGAGACATGAAAAATCCTTCAAAAAATTAATGAATCCTGGAGATGGTTTTTAGAAAGATTAACAAAATAGATAGACCGCTAGCTAGACTAATGAAGAATAAAAGAGGGAAGAACCAAACAGACAAAATAAAAAATGATAAAGGAGATATCATTTCTGATCCCACAGAAATACAAACTACCATCAGAGAATACTATAAACACCTCTATGCAAATGAACTAGAAAATCTAGAAGAAATGGAAAAATTCCTGGACACATACACCCTCCCAAAACTAAACCAGGAAGAAATTGAATCCCTGAATAGATCAACAAGTAGTTAAATTGAGGCAGTAATTAATAGCCTACCAATCAAAAAAAGTCCAAGACCAAACGAACTTGCAGCCAGAGGTACAAAGGGGAGCTGGTACCATTCCTTCTGAAATGATTCCAAACAATAGAAAAAGAGGGACTCCTCCCTAGCACATTTTATAAGACATTTCTAATTTAAAACGTTGAAATAAATGTGAGCTGTATATACATTTAAGAAAGATTAATAAAAACAGATTTCGTTATTTAAATAAAAATTATTCAATCTTAATTATTAAATAATTAAGAATCATTAACTCAATTATTCCAGTTCCATGTCACAGGAGTCATGAGTCTATCCTAGCAGCTCAGGACACAAGCAGGAACCAGCCCTGGACAAGACCCCATTTCATTGCGGGGCACACTCACTCACTCACTCACATACACCCACACTCACTCATATCGGGACCAAGTAGACATGGAAATTCACTTCATGTGCACATTTTTAGAATGTGGGAAGAAATTGAAGTCCTGAAGAAAACCCAATTTGACATGGGAAGAACAAACACTACATGGACAGTGGCATGGGCTGGGAATAGATTCTTTTTTTCCATCGGTGTTATCATGAATGGTATTGAACAAGACCACCAGGTTATTCCAGGACCTGAGGTACTTTGTTATGGCAGCTCTAGCAATCTAACACAGATGCTTAATAGAAAGTGTCCTGAAGTGGTGTTGGTGAGGACATGGGTGCTGCAGGTAGTGTAGTGTGAAGGAATGTAAGACCCCAGGTTACTCAGCCTTGGGCACAGCCTCCAAGCCCGAAAGGACATTGCCAGTTTGAATGTGGTTTGATTCTGTTAGGTCACCTGGGAAAAACAGGATTGTAGAACTTTACCCTCCTTTAGATTTCCAAGAATTTTTGAAGCATGGTGAGAATAACTCTCCCATTTGCTTTCTACTTGGTGTCAAAAGCACACTCAAAACACCCAACATATTTAGGTAGAGACTCGTATTTGGTTTGAGGCTAATGGGAAGAAGAAGCTATGAAATTTACTTCTGATTTATCTTCTTTTCCTTGTAAATTGGTTTAAGTTCCTTAAAGATGCCAGATACTAGACTTTGTCAGATGCATAGTTTGCAAACACTTTTGCCCATTCTGTAGGTTGTCTGTTTACTCTGTGAATAGTTTCTTTTGCTGTACAGAAGCTCTTAAGTTCCCTTTGTCAACTTTTGCTTTTGTTGCAGTGGCTTTTGGTCCCCCTTCTTTTCCTTATTCCTCTATTTTTGTAAATCAATCTCAGATGTTAGAAAACATCAAAGAGAAATGTTTCTACTTTTGTTTTGACCAATACAAGTCACTGGGGGTGTAGATAGTTAGATGAAATTAATTAATACCATATTCATTCCAAACTGTTATTTATCAGACATTTATTGAGCCCTTACTATAAGTCAGACATTGTGCCCAATTGACATTAGAGCTTCAACGCAGGTAAGATTTTGTTCCTACTCTCATGGAAGTCTTACCATTTCAACTGGGAGGCAGGTGAGTAAACAGAAGGACACGGTAGAGATTAATAGTTACAGAATAACTCAGTGATGCTGTAAGAATGCACAGGAAGTATGCTATCCCAGCTGAGAGGGTATTAGAGAGGCTGTGACAGGCTTCAAACTGTAGATGATGCAGGACATGTGAATGAATTTTTTCAGGAAGACTAAGTATAGAGGAAAGGAAAAAGGATGGACGGTAACTAGAGAGTATGATAGGACAGAAAAAAATGCTATTTTTAAGAAAGAAGAGGTAACAACACTGTGTTGCATACTAAAAATTTGCTAAGTGGATTGCTCTTATGTTGTTTTCTTGTCACAAATAACAATAACAAAAACAATTTGTACTCTATTTTCTTGAATTGTTCCATGTTTACCAATCACAATGTATATATTTATCATTAGAAAATGCAATGTTATAAATTTTAAAAGATGAGAAATTTATAGAAAATTAATTTATTTAAATAAACCTCTAACCACCATTTCAAGGACCATGATTAAATAAAAATTACCTAAGAAAAAAAGAAATAAGTGAATAGTCACATGAAGTAGAAAATGAACAAATTTGGGAGTTAGGATTCATTCACTCATTCAATGAACATTTATTGTTCATTGTTAGATTAATATGTTAATATGTTAGATTAGTCATTTTGGATTTAATGGAAAAGGCCTAGGTTTGCCTCTTGGCTGTGTCATTTTCTTGCTGTGTGGTTTCTGAGTAAGTCAGTAACCTAATGTGAGAGTCTCTGACCTTAATTCCCTTATTGACAAAATGAGAATTGGACCAGGATCACTCTCAGTTCTAAAATGATTCTCTGATGAACATTAAGAAGAATGTGTTCTTCTAGTTTGCATGAGTAAAATTTAAGGTTGGTTCATTCTAATTCAGAATGCCTCGGGCATTCTGTACAGAGTGTACAAAGTTAATGATTCCATACTGGAAAGAAGAGTGTTCAAATAATGGTCCCATTAGGCAGTAATCCTCTTATTTCAGAGTAATAAAAAAACACACATTTATGACTTGCATGAAATAAAAACCTCAAGCCTTGGTTGTTTCTGTGAAAAATCTGTCATCTCTGTGCAAAGTGGTTTGCACTCAGAGGATTACTGTAATAATCGCTGACTTTTTTTCCCCATCACTTCATACTCGTTCTTTCCCCAAGAAACAATGGGTTTTTTTACATTTCTTTGTGAGCCATCATTACTCAATTGTGAAAATAGTAAGTTTTGAAGGGCAAGAACCATCACTGGCTCAGGAGAAATTTATCAAGCAAATAAAAAATTTGTGCTGCTATCTCTTCCCTGTCTGATTAGGCTAAGCATCTCTCCTTTCTTTTTCTACCTGAATCTCAGTTGCCTTTTCATTTAGGTTGGCCGGTAATGAATAACTGATACTTATACACTAGTAATTATGAACTTAAGATTTGATCTCATGTATTCCTTATGAGAATCCACGATGGGTATACCATTATCCCTTTTCACAGATAAGGAAATTGAGACTCTGAGATATTGGATACCGTTCCCAAGACCATATAACTAGTGAGTGCCCGAGCTGGGATTGGAACCAAGTCTTGTTTATCCTCCAGTCCTTGTTTTTATCCATCTTACTATGTTCTCTCTCTCTGGAAGATTTAGCTGGCTCCCCAGTGAGCATGCTTATGGAATTGTTAGCATCAATACTGATTTCCGAAGCTCATGCTCTCTAATGGATCTTAGTCATGCTCCTTGCCTTGTTTCAGTGGTGATCACACTCGTGTAAAGATTTGGGGCAACTAAACCTCTTCTGCTTGCCATGACATGAGGCATAAATTTTCTCATATATGCATTTTTAAGCAGTCAAGCATTATTTGGATAGGGCAAATATTTGGTATTTTATTTTATGTTTTTTCAATGGGAAAATTACTTTGCAGAAATCTTGAAGAAAAGTATCTTTCTCTAAAGGAAGTGAATATAAGCCAAAGACAGAAAAGCAATTTACCAAGTAGAAGATGACAAAAATTACTGGCAAACTGAGGCTACTCACTGACATTTCCCATGGGCATCGAGAGAAGAGGCAGAGTGTGGGCACAGAACACAAAGCAGTCACCTGGAGTGTTTTTATGGCCATATGACTTAACACTCTGGTGGGAAAATTGCAACTGAAACAGAATAACTGGAGAATTCACAGTAAAATCTCTCCTCCCCACCTCCATCCCAACAAAATGGCATTTATAGAATACCAGATGATGAAACAAGCTTAAAAGCAAGAAGAGAAAATCATATTTTGGCACTTGTAGAGTGAGTTGCTGGGCATGCTTTAACATTATTTAGTTTAAACGATCAACCAAATGCTACTCCTATTCCTCCTATAAATTACTCCTCCTCTCTCCCAACACTGTATATTAGCCTAAAATCCATGAATCATTTTGGAAAGACAGCTGTCCTGTGGGCCTGTTGTAACTTTCTGAGATGTCCTGCAGAATAAGGCTACCCACACCAGCTGGAAAGATATTCCGCTCTTTCCAAATCTTTCCCTTTGTTCATGGATGGCCTCTCCGTTTCCCTCCTTTACTCTGGCAATGTGGCTGATTTTCAGGGGACTCTTCACGCTAAGAAAACCAAGACCACTGCTCCTCTTTAGGCATGCGGGGAGTTTCCTCAACTTAACATTTAGGCATGTGGGGAAAGAGTTTCCTCAACTTAACATTGCACGTGGCCTAGATTCAGGCCCCAGAATCTGGGTAGTGCCAATGAATCTGCACAATAATGTATTCACAGCATCAAGGAGCCTCCAGATTCTGCACTTCAGAGTGAAGAAGTCAGCATCACAGTCTGAGCAGTAGAGGTGATCTGAGAGGTTTCTGTCCTTCCCAAAGTAAGTCTTACACCCTGGCATGGAGGGCTATCAAGAAGATTCCCTTCCTTCTTATTGTCACCTCACATTATAGCTGGCCTTGAATATGCATTCCTCTTCACCTCCAGTCCCGATTCTACAGCTTTCCAGTCCCAGGCTGCCACAATTTCAAATGTGTCTTGGCCAAATCAAGTTCTCTGCCTTCACTACTCAAGTGGCCTCTCCCTAAATCTCTTCTGTGTCTGTTAAAAAAGTAACCAACCCTTGACTCCTCCCTCAAATTTCTCTCCTCATCTTTTCAATATTAACTCAATTTAAACAACAACAAAACTCCAAAACAATTGCTTCTTCATCAATAGTATGGCTGGTCTTAGCTCATTTTTTTTTTTTTCCTGTTACTGATATTCTCCCAGGCTTTCCACCAGAGAGACTGAAATCATGTCCTAGCTGAGGCTGCTGCCTCCGGTCTTTTTTTCCTCCAATCCTTTCTGCATACCATAGAGTTATGTACTTCTTAAGACAATGTTTTCCTTGGATTTCTTCTCTGTTCAGAAGCCTGAAGTAGGATCCAGCATCTCTTAAATCAGCTCAAAATGCTTTGCTAATTTTTTAGATGTTATAGAAAACATATTCAAATTTACTGAATTTAATTTCTTGCTATTCTTTAAACACATCTTTAGAACAGACAAGACAATTCTCATTCACCTCACCAGCACTGGGTTACTTTTTAATATCATATCTCTCCTCACTTAGAAGGTTTGCAAATAGACTTTCTGTTTAGCTGAAATCTATTCATTAAAACCAGAAATCTCAGCTTATATCCCTTTTCATGAAGCTTTCTGTGACTATTCCAGTCTGCAACCTTGACTAATTTTTTTTACTACTTTGAATTTCTGTTGGTCTCTCTCTTCTGATTGAATGTTGTATTGCATTTTTCTTGAATACTTTAAGGACACTTAACCTCATCTTTGCAATTAGACTGTAAGCCCATTGAGGATCAGAGACTACTCTAAGTTCTTCTTCAAATAGACAGATTGGCTAATTTTGTGATGTCCTTTCCTTGATTCCCCATAAAAGATAAAATTTACGAAAATTTTAAACGGCCCTTTAAAGTCTATAGAGCCCTTTCATATACATTATCTTTAAACCAGAAAGTCCCACTGGAATTTAATTACTTTATGTTCTTAATCAGGAAAAGTAGCTGCTCACCACTCTGCAGAGTTGCAAGGTCTCCTTGGAAAAGGCTTTAGTACCTATCTGAGTAAGTGAATATATGCTGAATAGAATGCTAAAGTAACAAAAAGTTGCAAGGAGATCTTCTGTCTTATTCTTTAAGCCTTCCTTCAGTATAAGGAACTTTTAAGAGGCAGTTGGCTAGGCTGTATGAGGACCCCAGAGAGTTGGCAGAGAAAGAAGCAATTCCGTTCCCTTAGTTCGTTCTCCCTCAGATTCAGAACTGGGGAGCTCTGCTAGTATTAAAGTGGTCCCGACCAACCATCAATGACAAGTCTTTAAGTAAAGTTAACATTAAGATCAGACAACGATGGCACCTAGCAGCAGGAAAAGAGTGAGCATTATACTCTATATCTGAAGCAGCAGCTATGTCTATGTTTTCCATTTGGAATCAGCTTTAAATCGACTCTCCTTGGGAATGACTTGCCCTGAGGAATAAAAGACCCCAAAGATCTGAAAACTAAGGCTGTAGCATTTTGGAAGATCAGGTCTACATGAGGTTCAGTATGTCAGTCTGTGAAGAACCCAACAGCCAGTGATGGGCAGCATAAAAGGGATCTGATTCCCCATCAAATCTCTGGGCACAACCATTGGAGATCACTTTGCCCAGGAACAACATTGCCTGAGTATACTCAGGAATCACGCCTTATATGGCACACTCTGCTCTCTATCCTGAGGAAGTGGCTGAGTAAAAGAAGTGAAAGTGTGTTGATTCTGGGAATCCAGCTCTCTTTACTGGCCATAACACCAGGGAATGGGTTCACCCCTCCTCAAGGAATAAAAATGAAAGGAAAGGAAAGGAAAATTTGTCTCAGCTACTGTGCATTGGCCATGATCAGTCAAGTCAAACCCAGCTTCCAGTAGCTCTCTACCATAGTAAGTACTCTTTTCTCTCTTGGATACTATTAAGCAAGAGGTTACTTGGAATTAAAATGTGGATAGGATTAGGGCTTTGATAAAATGCAGATCAAATTTCTCACTACTCCTGCTATTCTTGACAAGCAAAAGTTCAAGCATTATATTCTCATATTTGAGGGTTAGTCTATATCTACATGCATGCAGAATGCAAAAATTGTTCCATATTATTTTAATCTTTACAATAAACTTATAAATCAGAAAGGTCAAATATCACTTTTCCCATTTGAAATGTCAGCTCTTTGTAGCTGACAGTTAAGAAATACATATTAATTATATAATCTTTTAAAATATCTAATCTCCTTTTTGACCAGGTATGGTAGGCAGAATAATGGGTCCACAAAAATGCCCACTTCCTAATCTCTGGAACCTGTAAGTATGTTATTTCACATTGAAAAAGGACTTTGTTGATGGGATTAAATATCTTGAGATGGGGAGATTATCCTGGATTATCTGAGTGGGACCAATATAATCACATGGATCTTTATAAGGCAGGCAGAAAGGTCAGAATCAAAGGAGATGTGATCTCAGAAGCAGAGAGAGACAGAGACAATTAAAGAGATTTGGAGATACCATGTTGCTGACTTTGAAAAGGGCCACAAGCTAAGGAATACAGATCGTTTTGAAAAGCTGAGAGTCAAGGAAATAAATTCTCTTCTAGAGCCTACAGAAAGAAAGAGAAGGGCAGGCCTACTGATACCTTTACTTAAATTTGTGTTGTCGTAAGCCACTAAATTTATGGTAATTTGCCATAGCAGCAGTAAGGATCTAATATTCCAGGAGAAAAAATTAGTGACAAGTCTTTAGCCAAAACACTGAAAATGTGATCTATTTTACAGCTTGTATATTTGTGGGTGGAAAGCAAAGTTGGTAAAATAATTGGTGGGAAGAAAATTTTTTGGTGGTCCCCTAACAGATAGGCTCATTGTGTGTTTCTACTTTCCTGGCATTACCAAGCTCTCTTTGCAGACACATTCAGCTAACACAGCCAAGTGCTAACTGCACTTCTACGTGCATGTCTTCACATTTCATACTTGGGTGTGAAAGTAGAACTGTGGGAAGGGCCAGGGCAGATTCTAAAGGGTCGGTGAAAATTTTTGTTTGCCTAAAGCTTTTCCAAGCTAAATTCAAAGTCCATTAATATAATATTATTTCACAATATTAATTAAAAATGAGAATTTGCTTTTGTAATCCTGTGAAGAACCCTGCTTAGAAATTTGCACATACTTTTCCACCTGTAGGGGTTCAAGTTCAAAGTTTTTAAGGTTGTCTATTCAACTTTATTGTAGAGAAATAAGCTTCATGCTTAAAAAATGTTCTTTTGTTATTTCAATTTTTACTAATTTACTCTATTTTGTTGTTAATAAGATTCTAGGAACATATTCTCATAATCTTCATGTTGTTTTTATTACTTGTTTTGCAGCTTTTCTTTTTTCTCTCTCTCTTTTTAATTATACTTTAAGTTCTAGGATACATGTGCACAACGTGCAAGTTTGCCCACTAACTCGTCATTTACATTAGGTATATCTCCTAATGCTATCCCTCCCCCGTCCCACCACCCCATGACAGGCCCCGGGTTTTGCAGTTCTTCAATAGATTCAAACTAAGTCAACCCAGATCTAAGTAACAAATTTTCAGTAACTTGGTGAAATTTCCAAAGTCTCTAGCATTAAAAAAAAAAAAAAAATGTTTATCTGGAGATAAGTAGTCTTGAATTCAGACACAGCTATAATTCCGTAACATATTCAGCTACAGTAGGTAGAAAGCTTGAAATATTATGTGTAGCCTCTTACTCCTGATAATTACTAACAATTATTGAGCACTTACTGTGTGCTAGGCACTGTACTATGTATTTTACACTTATTGGCATGTGTAATTTTCACACAGCTGTGTGATGCAGGGTGGTGGGCTGATTGTATTAATAGTTGCATTTTTTCACACACTCTTGCATCCACACCCTTTAGTAATTTCTTTTAACATTGGCTGAGGCATGACCATGGGACTTGCATGGCGAATGGAACAATAGCAAACTGAATGCAAGCGGAGACTTGAAAAAGTGCTTGCACATTTCCCTTCTGTCGCTGGGATCTCTGCCACCACCAGCAAACAGGCCATCAGTCTCCTGGAGAGACATGAGACATATGCGGAAAGGAGCCAAGATATCCCAAGCAAGGTCATCCTAAACTATCAAGCCCCAGCTTCTCTTCTGGGTAATCGCAGAAGCCTGAGTGAGCCCTGACTGAGACCAGCCAAGCCCAGCCCAGCCCAGATTGTAAGGAATAATAAATGGTTTTGGGTTTAAACTCTAAGTTCTAAGGTAGTTGGTTACTTAGCAATAGCTACATGGTACATGTAGCTAATACTATTATTTTCAGTTTATATATGAGTAAACTGAATTTTAGAAGGATTATGTATCTTGCTCAAGGTTTTGCTTCCAGGCTGTTTGACTCTAAAGCTCATGAGCTTAACCGCATGCAATCAACTACAATTTGGTAAACTGTGAAATGAATTGGTCAACCTAGAAATTGATAGACTAGTTCTTTATACACACACACACACACATACACATATTATATATATGCATGTATATGTATGTGTGTTCATATACATGTGTACACATGATGTTTCCCTTCTGAAAGGGCAGAAATGAGTATAATGAAATAAATAAATGTGGCATCATGGACTTTAGGTGATCATAATTGAGTAGTTAATTTCACATGGGTCACACTTCACCTTTTGGGTGGGATAATTTTCCTATTATATAGGGCTCTTCTTATGCTATAGGATGCTTACAAATCTGACCCTGTATAATGTTACTAATGCCCCTCCAGTCATAATGACAATGAAAAATGCACCCACAGTGCTTTTGATGACTCATTTTGGTCCCTATGTATTACAGGAAATTTCCGAACTTTCCTCCATGGGGAATAGGGAAGGGAGAGAGAGATTGTCTCCAGCGGAGAACCACTCTTAGAATTTTTAATGTATTGGCTTTAATACCAAACACATGTGGATTTTTTGTGGATATGTATGCACTAATTTAAAATAATTTTAATTTAACTTTTAAGGCTTAATAAAGTATTATCAGGCAAACACCTTTGACATCACCACTCAAGGAAAGAAGTAGTACTTTGTCAGTTAGCCTAGATACTTCTCCTATGTCCCCTATCTCAGCTGTAACCCCCCCCCCCACATACTCTCAAAAGTAACTGCTCTTCTTTTACTCTTTTATAGTAATCACTATTTTTTTTTTTGGTGAGACAGAGTCCAGAGTCTTGCTCTGTTGCCCAGGCTGGAGTGCAGTGGTGTGATCTCAGCTGTCTCTAACCTCCACCTCCAGAGTTCAAGTGATTCTTCTGCCTCAGCCTCCTGAGTAGCTGGGATTACAGGTAAATTTTTGTGTTTTTAGTAGAGACAGTGTTTAACCATGTTGGCCAGGCTAGTCTTGAACTCCTGACCTCAAGGGACCTGCCCGCCTCGGCTTCCCAAAGTGCTGGAATTAAAGGCATGAGCCACTGCACCTGGCCTATAGTAATCACTTCTTAAATTTTTATTTTAGCTTCATCATTTAAATGTATGTCTCTAGTCACTATATTTATTTCATTATACTTTTAGAATCTTCTATATCAGCCTTTTTCAATCTATAGTTATTCTCTTCATTTCTTTTTCTCAAAATTAATCTGTGGAAGAATCTTGGATGTTTACTTATTTCAGGCTTAGGGCATTAAATATATGAGATTAGCACATTTTTTGTTTGGAAAAAAAAACACAGTAATATATTTTATATAGTCAACCTATGTTTAGTCAGTCTGTCACAACTATGCATTGGTTCAGAAAAATATTGTCATTTTGGCAATATTTGTATCTGGGGATAATGACTCCTGACTTTCATCAGTTAGCATTAGGGCCAAGAAACACTTATGTAAACAGTGAGATTAATAATTATTTCAAAAACAACAAGCTTTGATTGGCTTCCAGGGATGCTATTAACAACTCTTAGCCCATACTTATTCAAGAATGATGTCATCACTTGAGCCATATATAAATCACTTTTTAGATGATATAAAGTGATATAGAAAATAGCTTTTGCTTTCAACATTTTCTCTGTGCCCAGTTGTTACTTCATGACTTTTTCCTTCCAAATTAGAAAACAATCAAAGCCTGGTCACTTTGTGGGATCATGATGCTATAGTTTGGGCTGCTTTTTTATTTTCGTAGTTCTCTACTTTAAGTCAGAATGATTTTAGAATATCAGCTTACAGAATAATAGAGAAGGTAAGTAGCTATTTGTCCTTTCGAAGTTGGCAGGTAGATTGATTGCCTGGAAATCTGAGTGCTGTTCAAAACCAGCATATTGTGTTTTCTGGTTGTAATCACAGTACATATTCATTACAGAAATCTTTTAGGAAAAATACAAAGAAAAATAACAAAAAATACAAAACACATGCCTTACTGACAGAGTTCATTCTCATTTTTCCTGTAAGCGTGTATGTTTAATGATCACTTTCAGGGACAGCATGCCACTGCCACTGCCCAAATCCTGTCCTGTTAGCACTGTGACAATGCTGCTTCTCATTTTGCACTGTGTGCATTCCTCTCTCCTGCTATGCAGTACATGTGCTACTATACTGTTGAGGTCGCCACTGTAAAGGCTCCCACCATGTTAACTCACCCACAATATAGCTTTGCCCACAAT
Source organism: Rhinopithecus bieti (assembly GCF_001698545.2). Taxonomy (NCBI): domain Eukaryota; kingdom Metazoa; phylum Chordata; class Mammalia; order Primates; family Cercopithecidae; genus Rhinopithecus; species Rhinopithecus bieti. The sequence goes on along the minus strand of NW_016810178.1, from coordinate 4,150,027 downwards.
TCTGCATGGGACTGTCTTCTGTTGCACTCTTCAAAAGAAGTGTGTCTCATCCCAAGACCTTTGGACTACAGCGAGCAGACTTGTGGGACAGGTAGGTTCTCAGGCTACATTGGTCTGGACAGTTAATTAGAAAGTCAAGTAACAACTAAATCTATTAATCTATAGCCCAGGCCAATAACCTTCCTTGCTAGCTGTCACAGAAGCCCTCTCCTTCATCTTAAGTTGGAAAAGAGCTCATCATTAAGGGGCTTCATAAACTTTATTCCATCTTTATTTTTCATGTGATCTCTTAGCTTCACTAAATATTTATTGAAGAGCTACCTATTTTTAGGTCTTCTGCTAGTGGTTTTGGGACCCAGATTGATAAGTAAAGTGCATTTGTGGCTCTCAAAAGAGTATTCATTTCAGTAGTTAATTAATTCTAAACCTATTACACAAATTTATATTTGACACTGCCTGGCACAGTGAAGGATCAGTAAGTGTTAGTAAATGCAATGATTAGTAATCATCATTAGCTGAAGGATCCATGTATCATTCAAATGAATATGATCTGTAAGTAGTTAGAAATGCAAAAACAGATTTAAGAAAATACATGTGTTCAGGCCGGGCGCCGTGATTTATGCCTGTAATCCTAGCACTTTGGGAGGCTGAGGCAGGTGGATTGTCTTTGCTCAGGAGTTTGAGAACAGCCTGTGCAACACGCCCTGTCTCTACAAAAATACAAAAAATTAACTGGGCATGATGGTGGTGTGTGCCTGTAATCCCAGCTACTCAGGAGGATGAGACAGGAGAAGCGCTTGAACTTGGGAGATGGAGGTTGCAGTCAGCTGAGACCACATCACTGCAGTCCAGCCTGGCAGCCTGGGCCACAGAGCAATACTCCATCTCCAAAAAAAAAAAAAAAAAAAAAAAAAAAAAAAAAAAAAAAAAAAAAAAAAATTGGTTATTA
>NW_016810178.1:4135005-4149054 GCF_001698545.2 Rhinopithecus bieti | reverse complement strand
AAAAAAAAAAAAAAAAAAAAAAAGAAAGAAAGAAAGAAAAGAAAATATACGTGTTCAATTATTTGTGTGATACATTGCCCATCCATCTGTAATAGCTTGAATGATCCTAGAAAACAATCGACAAAGCTGGTAAACTGCAATTGTTTGCACACTTTCAACTTTATTCAGAAGACACATATGGCTTTATCGGTTCATTCTCCAATAATGCATAGTGCTCAACAAATTTGTATAACAGGTTTAGAATTAATTAACTACTGAGATGAATACTCTTTTGAGAGCCACAAATACACTTTACTTATCAATCTAGCTCCCAAAACTACTAGCAGAAGACCTAAAAATAGGTAGCTATTCAATAAATATTTAGTGAATGAATGAACTCATGGATTTAAACAACCATACTCAGGAATATTGCGAGGCACATCTGTTTTCAGTTCTTCTAAGAAAAGTAGGCTCAAAGGCCTATTATATCATCAAAAGTTATTAAATTCATTGTAGGAATTGTTCCAAGTTCATGACTGCACTCTGAATGATAATCTGGTAAAACTAGAATGATAATCTCATAGACAAATAAAATATCTCTTAACTCATTCATTTATTGGTGTACTCAACAAACATTTATGAGCACTCACTATATACCCCTTACCCCTACCGTCAATATTAAGCAATGGGAATATAACAATGTCAAAGACTGGCATAGTTCCTACTCTTATTAAATTTGCAGTCTAATAGAGGAGACAAATAAATAGCTGATTTCAAGAGTATACAGTCCATGCTAGAGAAATACATCGCCTAACCCAGTGGTCTTCAAACTTGGTGGGCATCGAAATCATTTGGAAAACTTTTTAAAAACACAATTTGCTGGACCCAACCCAAGAACTTCTGATTCAGTGCATCTGGGATGTGTCCCAAGAAGTTGTATTTGAAGTTCTCAGGTGATGCTGATGCCGCTGGTCCAAGGATAACACTTTGAGAACCACTGACTTAGACTAAAGGAGTGTTAGGCTGAGCTAAACTCTGCAATCTCATTATTTCAATTATAATTGAGGCCAGGGTAATTCATTGAAATACTAATTTGTATAGATATATTTATTGCTTTCTGGTTATCAAGGAGAGAGCTGATCTGTAGCCATTTTTTGCCACATATGTTTTTGGAAAGTGTAAGGCAGAAGCTTTTTAAACTAAGCGGCCTTTTGTAAACATCTACACTCCATTTAAAAGAGTTTATGAGGCAGTTGCAGTGACTCATGCCTGTAATTCCAGCACTTTGGGAGGCTGAGGTGGGACAATCGCTTGAGGCCAGGAGTTGGAGACCAGCAACATGGCAAGACCACATCTCTAAAAGAAAAAGAAAACCAAAGCAAGAATGCATATCCCATTCACAACAGACAAAAGAAAAAAACAAACCTAGGAATACCTCCAACCAATGAGTTGAAAGATCTCTGCAAGGAGAACAACAAAACACTCCTGAAAGAAATCAGAGATGACACAAACAACTGGAAAAATATGCCATGCTCATGGATTAGAAGAATCAATGTTGTTAAAATGGCCATATTGCCCCAAGCAATCTACAGATTCAGTGCTATTCCTATCAAACTACCAATGTCATTTTTCACAGAATAAGAAAAAACTATTCTAAAATTCAGATAGAACCAAAAAGGAGCCCAAATAGACAAAGCAATCTCAAGCAAACAGAACAAAGCCGAAGGCATCACATTTTCTGACTTCGAACTGTAACGTAAGACTACAGTAACCAAAACAGTACCATACTGGTACAAAAACAGACACATAAACTAACGGAACAGAATAGAGAAGCCAGAAGTAAAACTGCAAACCTACAGCCTTGTCCATCTTTGAAAAGGTCTACAAAAACAAGCAATGGGAAAATGATTCTCTGTTCAATAAATGCTGTTAGGATAACTGGTCAGCCATATGCAGAGGAATGAAATAAGACTTCTACTTTTCACCATATACAAAAATTAACTCAAGATGGATTAAATATTTAAATATTTAAATGTAAGACTTCAAACTATACATTCTTAGAAGAAAACTCCATTCTGGACATTGGTCTTGGCACAGAATTGATGGCTAAGACCTCAAAAGCAATTCCACCAAAACCAAAAATTGACACATGGGACCTAATTAAACAAAAGAACTTCTGCACAGCAAAAGAAACTGTCAACAAAGAAAACAGACACACTGCAGAATGAGAGAAAACATTTGCAAACTATGCATCTGACAAAGGTCAAATATCTGGACTTTATAAGGAACTTAAACAAATCAACAAACAAAAAACAACCCCATTAAAAAGTGGGTAGAGAACATGAACAGACACTTTTCAAAAGAAGACATACAAGTGGCCAACAGACATGAAAAAAGTGCTGTAAATCACTAATCATTAGAGAAATATAAATCAAAACCACCATGAGGTATAACCTCACACCAGTCAGAATGACTACTATTAAATAGTCAATAAATAATAGATGCTGGTGAGGCTGCAGAAAAAAGGGAATGCTTATACCTTATTGGTGAGAGTGTAAACTAGTTCAGCCATTGTGGAAAGCAGTTTGGATATTTCTCAAAGAATTTAAAACGGGACTACCATTTGACCCAACAATCTGATTATTGGGTATATATCCAAAGGAAAATAAACCATTCTACCAAAGAGACATATGCACTCATTCATTCATCAGAGTACTATTCACAATAGCAAATACTTGGAATCAAGCTAGGTACCCATCGATGGTGGACTGGATAAAAAAATGTGGTGCATATACACCATGGAATACTACACAGCCATAAAAATGAATGAGATCATGACCTTTGCAGCAATATAGATTCAGCTGGAGGTCATTATCCTAATCAAATTAGTATAGGAACAGAAAACCCAATACTAAATGTTCTCACTTATAAGTGGGAGCTAAGCTTTGGGTACACATGGACACAAAGATGGGCAACATTGACAGTGGAGACTCCACAATATGGGAAGGAAGGAGTGGGGCAAGTGCTGAAAAAGTAACTTTTGGATACTATGCTCAGTACCTGGGTGATGGGATCAGTCACACCCTAAACCTCAGCATCATGAAATATACCAATTGCGTGTATTGGTATTGAGATCCAGCAGAAAGAAGAAATTTCGGTTGTGCTAGAGAAATCTGGGGTCAGTGATCAGAAATCTGTGATCAGAAGAGAAGCTTGCCCCATTTCATGATCATATACTAGAGACATGACAAGATCATGTCCAAGAAACATGGCAAAAATGGGGCATCAAAGGAAAATGGTCCTGGGTCTGAGGGCTCCCAGCCTTGCCTGTGATTCCCTTACCCAAAACACGGAGCACAGTCACAACAGAGGAATCAGACTTACAGGAGCCACACAAGTTGTGGAAATGGACATTCAGAGATTCTAAGAGATAACAAAGGGACTAATTTATCCCCATCCCCAAGAATCTGGTATGACATAAGACTGAGTCCCTGACAATGCTGGAAGAGAAGAGCAACACAGCAGAAAGGGTTTCTTGCTAGGTGAACACAGGGAAGCTGTGGCAATGATTTAAATAGGTTGAATTGTAATGAATAAGTATTATTTCCGACATTTCTAAATTTGTGGGCTCAGATTTATACTTGTCTCTATTAGTTCATGAGGCAATTGTAAAATCAGTTTAAGAGAAATTATAAAACCAGTAAACCATCACTTGATATATATTTTTCATGAAGTTTTTTCTTGAGGGGGAAAGTCTAACAAAGAACTTCATACTTAACATGGGCTCAAGAAATATTTGTTAAATTGAAATGACCGTATTAGGATGTTTCCAAATTCTCCATGTATATCCATGCTAAATATACACTTTAGGACAAGTGACATGGTATATTTTAAGAGAGGCAGTGTAGTGCTTGGGTTGAGGGAATAGGTTTAGGAATCACCTGCTTAAAGTATATTATATGATAATTTTGTAACCTTAGACAATTAGCTAAATGTTTTGTGCCAAGTTTGCATTTGAAAAACGAGTGTAATAATAATGCCCACCTCTCAGTGTTGTCACCAAGATTAAATGAATTATATCTTTGAGGTTTTAAATGCAAGATTTCAAAATTAATGACAATGTATAGGCTGTAGCCAATTTGCGTGGGTGAGCTCATGAATAAGTTCCAAATAGATAAGAATGTGCCTTTTATTGTATATTCTCCTTGCAGACTTGGAATTCAGAACCTTTCTCAAAAAGCCTAGAATTTGTTGTTATTGTTGTTAAACTGTGATCTGTTTTAAGGTTTGATGAACTGAGATCCTGCAAAATATTCAGTGCATTAACAGTGACAGTTTTAACATTGGCATAGAAACACTCTCAAGATATTTAAACATTAGCTAACTTGATTGTCTTTGGACTTCAATGCTGTCTTTATATATTTTGTCCTTCATAACTCAGGTTATAAAATATCATTACCTGAGCTAAAAAATGTGCAGGGCAACCACCCATCTTCCAAGTGTGGTCTGTAGAACATGACATATTACATAGGAGAATAACACAGGGGTGGGTTTCTCCTTGGTTATTTCGTTATAGTAAACATCTGTACATTTCATTTTAGCTTGTATTATAGCTGGCTTTCTTGGTTACAGGCACACAGAGTATCCATTCCCCAAACAAGCTCTGTTTCTTGTAACTCACCATCTCCTTTTTAATTCCTTAATTCCACTGGCAATTTGGAGTGGTCTGCTTACTCATGTTGTGTCTGCAGTTCTGGAGTCTTAGCCCTTGAGTCATGTAATTTTGGAAATCTTTGCCTTCTGCCTTATGTATTAACAGCAATCAGGCAGCCTCTTAAGACCTTCCTGGAAACATCCCAAAATACCTCAACTTTTATTTTGGTTTTAGTTTGAAGAAATATCAGTCAAGTTATCCCTGAGCTCCTAATTTTGACTGGCCACCCAGCTGAAGACAGCCTTAGAGATGTCTAGTTTGGCAAATCAACATCCTTGGCAGCAATTTGTGGATTTACTAAATGTCACACAACCAATTTGTATTATTGAGGTACCAAAATCACAATTTAGCTTTTATTCCAAGGAAAACTTTTCTATGACTGATGGTTAGTACTAGAAATTCCTTCCTTTCTTATTTAGCTGATCAATGAAAGACTAGGTTCCAAAGTAGGAAAAAAACCATGGAATTAAAGATTCCCTAAGTAAAGAAACCTATTTAAAAAAAAATTAGTAGCAATTGAGGGATAAAAGGGTAGATGAAACTCTATAATCAGAGTTTATAGAATATGTGTTAATACACATATTCAATAAAACCTTTTTAACCTACTATATACAGGATACATTGCTAAGTCACAGAGAAGGTGTGAAAAACTAAGACCCATTTTCTTGTCCACAAGAAGCTTATGTTCTAGATTGAAAGGCAAGAAGATAAACAGGTGATTTCAATACAGAGTGCTAAGTGCTATATTAGGAGGAAGTACTTAGTATGACAGCACTAAGATAAAGCACCAGGAACAATATGGGGTTTGGGGTTAGAAGAATTTTCCTGGAGGTGTTCATACCTAAGCTATAATAAGAAAGGGGTAAATAATTTGGCCAGGAAAAGATAATGCATTTTGAGCATTCTAGGCAAAGGAAATAGCCGTGCAAAACCTCAATTATTGCAATCAAAGAGGGAAGGTCTTAGAAGTTCTCACTCACATATTATGTTAATTTTGGTAAATTGTAAAAGTAGCCACAGATTCTTCCCGTTTGTTGCATCCAGGTTCTTACAATGTGATGTCACAACTCCTCCCATAAAGAGGTGGGGTATATATTTCTACCTCTTGAGTCTGGGGTGGCCATGTGACTTGTTTTAGTCAAAAGGACATAAGCAAATGTGAAAAGCTGCTTGTGCTTTGGAGCCTGGCCTCTTGCTGAGCTAAAGGCCTGAGACCACCACATTTTATGAGCATGAACAAGCCTGCAGGGGGAAAGAGAGATCCCACAGAAAAACTGAGGCATCTGGGCTGACAATCTGCCAATTGCCAGGTAGGTAAGAGAAGCTGTCTGTGCGAGGCAAAATTAGCTTCACTACCCTGCAAAGATGTCCATATCCTAATCCTCAGGACCTGTGAATATGTTATTTTACATGGCAAAGGAGACTTTGAAGATGTGGCTAAGCATTTTAAGATTGGAGGATTATCCTGGATCATCTTGGTGAGTTTATTATAATCACAAGGGAGACAGGAGACTCAGAGTCAGAGAAGATGGGGTAATGGAAGCCAGGGTAGATATCATAGAGAGATTTGAAAATGGTATATGGCTGGCTTTCAAGATGGAGGGAGGAGTCATGAGATAAAGAATGTAGGTGGCCTCTAGAATCTAAAGAAGACAAGGAAACAGATTCCTCTCTAAAGCCACGAGAAGGAACACAGGCCTGTGGATATCTTAATTTTAGTCCAGCTAGACTTCTGATCTTTATTTAGAACCCTCAGGAAATACAAACTATAACAAACAGTTGTTTTAAGTTACTACATTTTGGGGTGATTTCTTACACAGGAACTGCTAAAAAATACACTGATCTATAAGTTCAAAATAAAAAGCAAAAGAGTATTTATATAAAGCTACTTAGAGATAGTCATTTTCTAACTCTCCTGTGGACTTTTATGTGGGTTCTTTACATCTTCTGAGATTCCAAATGAAGATTTCACCCATTCTTTCATCCAATACAACCTGGTTGTCTATTGTCTGAATAGTAATGAACTAGACCCTGCAGTAGAAATTGGAACTTGTTTCTGCTTTCAAAGAGCAATTCTGTTCCTAGAAGTCTCATCTTGAATATGTTGCTTAAGTCTCTAAACTTCAGTATCTGCATCTTCAAAAATGGGATAGTAATAGTACTTAGCTTAGAGAATTGCTTTGAGACTCAGATGCGAAAATGCTTATAAAGCACTCAGCTTTACATGACATTCAGTAAGTATTCAATAAATGCCAGCAGAATTGAAAAGAGATGAGGGAAAACTAGATGGCAAATAAAAAGTCAGAAAGATAGTAATATGAGAAGTAACTTATTTATTGTTTATGATGCTCTGGAAAACTTATGCTTATGTTTAGTAATAGTGACAACAACTCTGCAAGGTAGATTTTGTTATTTTTACTTTACAAATGCCAAAATTGAGATTTCAAAGGTTAAGTATCTTATTGGGTTGGTGCAAAAATAATTGCAGTTTTGCCATTACTTTTGATGGCGAAAACTGCAATTACTTTTGCACCAACATAATACTTGACACCACACAAGCAGCCAGTAGCACCAGGCATCTAACCCTGCACTGTCTAATCCTAATGTCCTTCATCTTCCTGTATCAGGTGGCCTACAGGTGACTGTGGCTAAATCAGCTGCAGCCAGGGTGGTCTTTTTAAAAGACATATCTGATTCTGTCAGCCATGCTTTTAGAGCTCCCCATTGCCTGTAGAATCAATTTCAAAATCCTAACATTGTCTCTAAGGCTTTTCACCATCTAAATTTCCTTCTCCATATTGCTTCCCTGTTCTCTGGCTATACTGACTTCTACCAGCATGGCGAACATGACATGCTCTCCCCTACTTCAGGATTCTTCACACTGACTGATCTCTCTCCTGGAATGCGTACTTTCTTACATCTTGGACCAGCTAACTCTGGCACGTCCTTCCCACCTCTGTTTCCATATAAGTTTCTTCTCTGATACTTAGATTCCTTGGCTATGTCTTTTCTTCAATCTTTTTTCTTTTTCTTTCTTATTCTTTACCTTTGAAGTTCCTTGTCTTATCGCCAGTCTTTCCCTGTAGTAGAAACCACCTGTGGCTGTTTGATCCAATAGTTTATCTTTTCTGGACACTGTCTACTGTACAAAGGAATGATCTCTCAGAATCTCCATTTCTAAACTTCATTACCATTCCCCCCCTTCCTGTTCTCATCCTGTCCATTCATGCAGAGTTGAGCATCTAATTTAGGTGACCATTTTCTTCATTCTACCAAGACTTTGGAGTTTTGAAAAAGAGATGTAGAGTCTAAAGGGGGCAGAAGCTGAATTGTGTTAACAGCTCTCTAAAGCTAAGTCCCATCAGCTCCTACCTCTCAGTCTACAATTAGCCCTGGTTCCTATTCTTCCCAAGCTTGGTTGTTCACCTCATCTTTGGATTTCTAGTTGTTTTCAGTATCCTTCCAATACAGTCCTCTTTATCCTTAAACTAGCCAGATATGGTTTCTCTTACTGCCAGGCTGTGAACTCTATGAATGTAATTTGAGAATTCCTTCTCATTTTCCACCTGTTATAAACCTGTTCAACACCCTGATATTTTTGGAAGCATAATGGAAAAGACACTCATTAGTCTCTATATTTATCTTTTAAAAATTTTGATGTTTGGTAGACTCTTTCAAAAAAGCTTCCATATTGATAATTATTTCATTAAAACAAGTCAACGTAAGCCTAGAGCCTCCATGTCTGTGACCATTGCTTCTCTTGCACTCTACTCAGCTTAGACAAACTCATCTCTTTGGAATGCTATGAGAGGACATTCTGTCCTTTGTTAAGGGACTCGACCAACCGCAATTATATTATTATGCCTACGTCTGTTGAAAAATTCCAGAGAAGGTTAGAAAGAAGCATATGGGATTTTGGCTTGAATCAGATTAAATCAGTTTGGAATGAAAAAGCAAAGATAGTTTGAGCAGTGAACTAAATGTTACAACTATGAAAAGTATCGATTTTACTACAAACTTTTTTTCTTCTTTGAATGTCCTATATATCGTGCATTCAGTGGTGTTCTTGTTAGTGTGAATGAAGCTATTGGTACTGTAAACATAACTTCTGTTACGTGATGTCTAGCTCATTTGAGTTATACTAGTATACTACATCAATTTCTTATCTATTGTCTTGCATTTTTATTGGTACATCATAGTTGTGCATATTTTGGGGTGCTTGTGATATTTTGAGACATATATACAATGTATAATAATCAAGTCAGGGTAATTGGAATATCCATCACCTCAAATATTTATCTTTTATTTGTGTTGAGAATATTAAAATCTTCTAGCTATTTTGAAATATATAAAATATACTTATATATTATATGTAAATAAGGTATATATATCATATAAAAGATATATATTGAAATATGTAGTATATCTTATGTATGTCTTATATATGATATATATTGAAATATATAGTAATTACAATTATAGTTAATGATAATTTATTATTATCGTTCATTATTGTATTATCAAATATTAGAATCTATTTCTTCTCTCTAACTGTATTTTTATGCCCATTAACCAACTTTTCTTCATCCTCCTATTTTTTAACTATCCTTATTATGCATGTTTCTCACTCAGTTTGGGTTCTATGGTCATCAACTCTATGATACCCTCACCAGAATTATTAATTTTCTGCTACTCTTTTCTTTTTCCACATTACTGCAATAAATCCTCAAGACTGAATTCAAGAACTCTCTTCCCTGTTTGAACATATAGGCTACTGAACAGTGCAGAAGTAAGACTGTATAACTACCAACTAAAACTACTGTTTTCAAGTCCAGTGGTGCCCTCAGTATTGCTTGGTAATTTTTTTCACTAAATGTGGGTTAACAGCCTCAACCTTTTCTCTTTTAGTAGATTACTTTGCCTCAGTTTTCATAGACAAAATAGAGACCATCAGATATTCACAATTTCTCTTCCCTACATTATAAAACTTCCCATGGTAGTATCCATCGTTCTTTTCTGTATAAGGGAAAATGAGTCAATATTTATCAGCTGCATGCTTTTTGTATCTCCAGCCTAACCCGAACTCTTGAACTACACTCATATTTCTTATTACCTATTAAACATCTCTACTGGGTATCCAATACACTTTTCAAACTTCACTGATTGAAGTTGTCCCATCATCTTCCCCATGCCAGGTAATGGCAACTCGCATCCTTGCAGCTCTTTAGGCTACACACTTCGGAGTTATCCTTGCCAGCCAAGTCATTATCATATCTTGTTTGGACTATTTCAATAACCTCCTAATTTATCCTCTTTCTCCCACAACATTGTGCACCTGCAATCTATTCTCAACATAGTATTTGGAGTTATTCTGCTAAAAATGTAAATCAGATTATATTTTCTGCCCCAAACTATCTATTGTGTTCTCATTTCATGCCAAGCAAAAGCCGAAGTATTTGCAATGGCCTTTAAAGCTTCATACCATTGGGTTCATCATTGCCTCTTTGACCTCGTGGCCCACTATTCTCCTCAATCGTTCATCTCCTTGTTGTCTCTTGACTATGGTGGCCTTGTTTGGCCTTGGGCCTTTGCATTTGTTGTTCCCTTTGCCTGGAACGGTCTTCTCCATGATATTTGCCTGGCTTTCCCTTTACTTACTTTGGATTGTTGCTTGAATGTTTTCTTCTCATTGAGGCATTCTTTTTTATTTTTATTTTTATTATTTTTTAGATGAAGTCTCACTCTTGTCCCCCAGGCTGGAGTGCAATGGCATGATCTCAGTTCACTGCAACCTCCGCCTCCCGGGTTCAAGCAATTCTCCTGCCTCAGCCTCCCAAGCAGCTGGGATTATAGGCGCCTGCCACCACACCCAGCTAATTTTTGTATTTTTAGTAGAGACGGGGTTTCACCATATTAGGCAGGCTGGTCTCAAACTCCTGACCTCAGGTGATCCACCCACCTCGGTCACCCAAAGTGTTGGGATTACAGGTGTGAGCCACCACGCCTGTCCTCATTGAGGCATTCTAATCACTTTATTTAAAATTGCTTGATACTCTACACTGTTCTCTATCTCACTTTTATGTCTTAATCTTCTCCATAGTGCATACTACCATCTAACATTCTGTATATTCATTTTGTTTGCCTCCTCTGACTAGAATGCAAGATCCATAAAAATGGGATTTAAAAAAATGTACCACTATACTTTCCAGTGGCTATGACATTGCTGGAATATAGTAGAACTTCAGTAACGAATTTTGAAATGAATGAATCTTTTTTTCCTTGCTAAAGAACTTTGTTTATACACTGAATCCAACTTTACTGCCCTCTTTAGGAACTGATTCACCAGTTATTCTCAGAATTTCCTGTGTTTTTCCTCTCTTTCATCTTAATATAGTCTTTAGGCTATAACTGTAATTAACAATCACTAATCTCTTTAAAAATATCTTCCCTGTGGTTTCCAGTTTAGGCTAATTTTCTATGAAAATTACAGTAAAGAAACACAAGATGGAATGAATGCCTAGGAAATATAGGAGACTGGAAGACAAAATTAGATTTTGAAAAATATCTGGAAATTGGAAAGAAGATGGGAGCAAGATGAAGGAGGAGACAGAGTAGAGGCAGCTATAGCTCAGAATATATGGAAGGGAGCTTTGAGGGGTGTGTGTGTGTGTGTGTGTGTGTGTGTGGTTGGTTGGGGCCACTGTCAGCTCATCTTCCTGGTGGTGCCTAGAGCATATTTGGACCCCCCACTGACAGGGAGAAAGAGCAGTAATGAGAAGTAAAGTTAAAAGGAGGGGAGTTATTTTTTTGATATATGTGTATGTATTGCATCAGTCTGTTCACCCATTTCCTCTCCCCATTGTTACACACAGAGTTGTTCACTGGTGAGTTAGAATGCTGAGATTACAAGGACTTCTTTATACATCCAGTGTTATAGCCATGTGTTGCTAAAAAAATCCTAGTGCAAAAGTCAATATATTTGCTGACACTGTACTAACTACTTAAAATCATGCCACATTTCATTCTTCATATTTAGGTCTTGACTTTTATGTACAGTTGTTTTTGTTAGATTTTATAATTAGATTTCTGCTAGAGAGAAAAAACACACTTTTACTCGCATTAACTCTTTCAATTTCACAACAAATCTAAGAAAAATGCAACAACTGGAAAATTAAAACAACTGGAAACATTAAAAGTATCCATCAATATATACAAATATTGATCAAGTAAATTATAGTGTAATCTTACTATATATCATGCAACTTTTAAAAGAAAGGGAAGTAGATGTGTGTGTCCTGAGGTGGAAAAATATTGAAGACACGTTTTCTATTGAAAAAAGCAAAGCGCATGACGGGATCTATGGACTAGGCACATGGACTGGGAATTAGAAGGGAGTGCTTAGAGCACAGTCACCTGAAATATCAGAAATATCTGAATACCTGAAATATCTGAAAGTTTGCAGTTTCTGCAGATTGATGCAGAATGCAAATGCCAGGAGGGAGAGACCTTGACCACCAGAGTGCAGGATGATGCTCATTCTCAAACAATTTGGTTTTTTGGATATCATAAGAAAAATGTCCAGGGAAAACAGAGACACTGGGGAAAGATAGTTGCAGTAAAGAAGAGCAAAAGAAAACAAGAAAAAGAAAGAAGAAAAGCCAATTGTGCAGAAAATCCAGGAATCTGCCCCCAACACAGCAAATATTTTCTGAGATCTCTAAGCAAAGAGATTCTTTTGGAAGACAAACACTCAGGACAAAGGCTGTGTATCAATTTGAGTATGACCTACCACATGACAAAGAAGGAATTGAGTAGACTGGCTGGACAGATATGAAGGTTGTATGGTTCAAACGAAATCTAATAGGCCATTTTGGATCTGCCTCACTGGATTCACGGTAGACAGTGTCCTGTGTGAAGAGTGAAGATGAATTTTCTAGCGACTTTATAGACATAAAAGAAGACTTCTTTTAGTTTATTTCCTCTGGAAACCCTTGTGTTTCCGACTCCTAACTCAGAATACACTCTTGAAGATGTTGATATAAACAAAGTTTGGATCTTTGATGGACTTGTAGATGAAAGCATTCGGAAGAAGGTGACATTTTGAAAGGCCCAGGAATACTCTTTCAAGACAGCCCACTTGTCTGTCATTCCAGGGATACATGATCAGACACCAACGTGGAAATAACTATCATTTAGGGATGGTGGCCATCAATCAGGTATTTGATATTCTATCCACTTATTTTGAGACTTCTAACTGGCCTGAAGCATTGAAGAAGGGAATTTTTTCCAGAAAAGTTATATTCTTCAGAGCACAGTGGGAGGATGGGCCTAAGATTGCAGCTGCAGAACAAAGCACTGGAGGCCCTGACCAAAGAACAGGGCAGAGGGTGGCAGTGACGCACACTTGCCTTTACTTGACATCTTGGACCTTCACAATAAGCTACTAATGACAGGGACCGCATTTTGTACTCTTTTGTACTCTCCCATACTTCCTGGCTCCCAGGACATACCCATATTTATATTAAGTAAAAACATTTACATAACAAGGAATTAGCCCCAAACCACATGGCTTTGGATGTGTTTTAATTCATCTTTTGTACATATATCATTATCTGTGAAACACCTACTCTTTAGAGATTGTTCAAATAATAAATATTGTTGTATAAAAATTAAATAATTATCATTATAGAAGAAAAAAAGCAAAGCACAGCACAGTGCATAAAGATGATTCATTTACTCTGTGTGCTTTTTAAAAGAAGTATATCAATAGATACATCTATTTTGGTTATGTGCAAATATTCTTTTTCTTAAGTTGAATTACACAAATTGGGATTGACAATTACCTTTGGGATAGGTGAGAAGCAGGGAGGCTTTTGCTATTTATTTGTCAATTTTCTAAAATGTCTGTAACCTTGGGTAGGTGGGAATTATGTCGTGTTTGTATTTACCTTTCAGGATATGTGTATTTATAATATAAAGATGTATTACTTATAAAATTTACATTAAAACATACTTATATAAATATAAAAATATTAAAAAGCAGTGGTTGAAGGTAGAGGTGGGGTTTGGGACGATTGTTTTCATTATAAGACAGCATACTTTTGATTTTATTTATTTATTTATTTTTTGAGATCTTGAGCTTGTATTACTTTTACTTTGTGGAAAATAACAAGAAATATAGAAAAAAGGATAAAGGCAGCAGAGGAAAAGCATTTGAGAGCCTAGCCCCAGGCACCAGACTGCTTAGGTTTAAATCTTAGGTCTGGGCCAGGCGCGGTGGCTCAAGCCTGTAATCCCAGCACTTTGGGAGGCCGAGACGGGCGGATCACGAGGTCAGGAGATCGAGACCATCCTGG
>NW_016810178.1:4087231-4134342 GCF_001698545.2 Rhinopithecus bieti | reverse complement strand
AAAAAAAAAAAAAAAAAAAAAAAAAAAATCTTAGGTTTGCTACTTACCAGCTGGATAACCTTGGGTAATTTACTTACCTTGTCTATGTCTTAGTTTTCCCATTTGTAAAATGCAAAATAGAAATACTTTCCTTATAGGGTTATAGTGAGGATTAAATTATAAAAGTTAGTTAATATGGAAAAAGTGCTTGATTTAGTGTCTTGTACATAGTAATCACTACCTGTGATATGTTATAAATATGTTCTTAGGTAAAGAAAAAGAAAAACACATAAACCACCTCAATCTGTTTTATTTTCCCCACCCTGACCCATGTCTAGTTTGACTAATAATTCCAGGGTTGGGAGTCTTTTCAAGAAGAAGAAGGTTGAGGCTGAGCAATTGTTTGGGGCCTCTGAAGGAGGAACAGGCAATGGGAAGAATTTTCATTTAATTTCATATTTCAAAAACAAAAATTGCATTCTAATTGTTATGCCTTGACCAATACCTTTTTTCCTTCTATTGCCATCCTGAAAATCTTTGTCCTTTTACCAAGTTTTTTTTTTTAATATTTCACCTAATTTTAATGAAAGGCCAAGCCCTACTCCCTCAAGGAAGCCTTTGATAAGGTTCCTGGTGCATTTAGAACTCTCTTGTATGTATTGTTTTTCATCACATTTAGTTCCATCATATACTGTACGGTCTAATTACAGGGACCACAGAAATTAGTTGTAATTTATTGTATGATACCATTATGTAGAAATACATCAGCAATGCACTAATTACTATAGGTTTTCAGGATGTTTATTAGATTGGTAGTAATTTTTTATGAAAGAACATTGATTTTCCTTTGACCTAACATATCTTGTAAAATCTTGTACTTTCTTTTTACTTCTATTCATAAGTAAATCTTTAGAAGTGGAAATCTACATTTCATAATAGCAATTTCCATTTCCACAGATGATTTACTCTTGAACCCATTATAAATGGCTTTCAGTCTACCATTTGACTAAAACTACTTTCATTGAGGTAGCAGTAACCTCTTACTTGCCAGAGGCAAATATGTATTTCAGTTCTTATTTTACTTAACTGTTTAACATCAATATCTTGATCACTTCTGGAATCTTCTTGAATCTTCTCTGCTGGATTCCCAGGACTTTGGGAGGCCAGGTTTGGAGAATAGCTTGAGCCCAGGAGTTCATGATCAGCCTGGGCAACATAGTGAGACCCTGTCTCTATAAAATAAAAAATAAATAAATAAAAAGAAGAAAGTTAAAAGACAAATTTCTAATGATCTGTGGTACAATTAAAAATAAACACTTAGAAAGTGACCTTGCAAAGCCAAAATCACTGATGGGAAAAAATTTTTAATATAGTTCTTAGAAAATGCACCTCCATGGAAACTTTCTTTTACTCCCCCACACTGCTGGATTTCAGGAGAATTTCTTCTTGTCTCACTTCCCACGTTTGGCCATTCTTTCTCAGTCTTCTTCATAGGCATCAACATCTAAGAAAATCTTCTGCAGGTCTTTCATGCCACAGCTGGTTAGTATAAGTATCAGAAATATAAATTATGATAAATTGGATAGTAAACAAGGTTACCATCATATTTAACAGAAAGGTTCTTAAGAACTGAACCACTGTAGAACAATATAGCACATCAAACAATATATTCTAGGGAAAGTATCATTACTGAGATAATATCATCATTTTGAGCATCCAGAATTTTTGAAAAGATATTTCTATAAGAAAATTTAAAAAGGCTGGGCACAATGGCTCTCGCCTATAATCCCCCACTCAGGAGTGTGCCAAGTACACATCATTTGGTGGCGCTGATAGGGGCCAGAAGTGCTGTTATTCCTCAATCCTCTTTTCCTTCAAAAGGAATTTTCTCCTCTCAGGCTCTTTACTCTGTTTTTACTTTACTCTGCTGGATTTCAAAGAGAGGCAGACTAATTTCAAGATTGGTGAGTTTCAGAGGAGAACCGGGCAAGTGTAGCTCCTTCTTCTCCCCTTGGTCTTTGGGATTTGCCTGCCTGCAGAGAATCTGCTCTAGTGGACCATATGGAAAGCTTAGTGGTAAAGGTTGTAAGCTTGCTTTTCTTCCCCCAGAGTGAGTGGGTGAATATGTTTGCTTAGTTCCAGGGCTCATAATCGGGAAGCTCATTGTTGTCACATGTTCCCTGGGAGTCCTACTTTTATGTTCATCTGGCTCATTCCTTTGCCCATCTCAATTGATTTAGAATTCAAGAGGGAAAACCAGGGGGTTATTTAATAGTCGCTTCAAACTTCAATATCATCTTCCACATAGTTACTCTTCAATATATGTATGCTTATACACTGAAGAAAACTATCATTTCAACGAATATATTGTTCTACCTGTGGTAGTTTCAAATAGAAATCTTTCCATGATTTCATTAACGCAAGACATAACCACTCTTAGTATAACTTCATTGTCCCGAAGAGACAAACGTACATCCCTCTGTGATGCCTAAACATGTCTGTCTCACAATCATAAATTCAGCTTAGAATTCCTGTGGTCACACATTTTGTTCTCTATTTTTGCCATGCAGGTAACAAAATAAAGAAGATACTAACACCTAAAACAGTAGAAAAAGACTAGAAATGTGCAAAAGAAATTCTGCTTCCTTCTTTGGAAAATTGGATCTTGTCCAATATCATATGATTCTCCACTGTTCTAGGATTTTCTCATATTGAACTTGAATGAAAACTTCCAAACCCTAAAATTTTTTTCCAGAAGACATTTTATTAAAAGATAAAATTTGAAATTAAGCTTAGAAATCATAACAAATGAAAACCTCTTTTCTTTGTGGTTTTCTCTATTATGTAATAGTCATAAAGGACATTTTATAATATTCAGTTTTGGATATTAAAATATTACAGTCTTTTGTAGACAATTCCAATCAGCATCCCTAATTTATATGTAAGGGAAGTATTGAGTCATTCCAGGTTGCAGGGAGAATTCTTGTCACAGTTAAAAACTGAAATTCTAAGATTCTAATCCTAAGCCATATGGGGTCCAACCAGTTTAATTTAGCAAGGATTTTCTCAATAACTACCATGGTGCTGTTCAGGGACTGTAAGAACCAAAAGTTAACCAGACCTGGTCCTCATCTCTGAGATTCTTGCTTATAAGCAGGAGAGATAAACATGAATTCAAAAAATTGTCTGATCCTCCTTTTCTGAAAAACCAGCATAACAAGTTTGGGTATTGGCCAAATGGATTAGTGCTATGTTTGGGTTCCAAGATGCTGGATCTTGGGTTTGTAAGTGTTCTGAAGCAACCAGAAATTGGCAGAATTACTTGGTAAGTAAAAATATGAAAACAACCCCAAACCCCAACTAAACCAAGAAATAGACAATAAAAAATATTTTTGGGTCGGGTGTGGTGGCTCAACCCTGTAATCCCAGCACTTTGGGAGCAAAGGAGGTCAGAAGTTGGAGACCAGTCTGGTCAACATGGTGAAACCCTGTCTCTACTAAAAATACAAAAATTAGCTGTACATGTTGGTGTGTGCCTGTAATCCCAGGTACTCGGAGGCTGAGGCAGGAGAATCGCTTGAATCAGCGAGGTGGAGGTTGCAGTGAGCTGAGGTCATGTCACTGCACTCCAGCCTGGGTGACAGAGTGAGACTCCATCTCAAAAAAATTATATATATATGATATATATACACTTATTTATTTATTTATTTATTTATTTATTTATTTATGGAGAAGTCCAAGTTCTATCACTTTTGGAAGTGGAAGTCAGCATAAATTAAAATTTGAAAGAACAAGAGTCTGGTAGACACTAAGACCACGTAGAGAATGAGAACAAGGCAGAAGGAAAATGAGAAGACCCCAAATCGTTGCAGAGAACAAGCTGGCCAGCTTGTGACTCATTCCTGGTGGCTGCTGGCCGTACAAATTATGAGCTTAAGGCCTGAATTGGGACGACACCAGCCAAACACTGGATCATCATGGTACAGTGGAAAGAGGATAGGGATTTCAGCAAATCATACAAGTAGTTGTTATTTTCAGCAAGTCCATGTTTCAAACTGGTACATCAGTACTGCCCCCTAGAAGTAGAAGGGTTATGTAGGAATGGAGTACCTAAAATAATCAGGAACATTGGTATGTGTGCAGGATTTTTGGCCTTATTATATTTGCTTTCTTTTATGTCATGTGCTTACCTCTAGATCTGGGAGTGAATGAGACCAGCCCTAATGTGCTGAGATAGACATATTAGAAATGAGAGAAATGGGTGCGTCTCTAAAGAGAAAACTGGGATACTGTTACCCAATTTAGAAGAAAATAATTCCGGACTGGCAAAAACAGATGTCTTCCACAAAGAGGAAAGCCAAAATATCAAATGCAGCTGATGACAAGGATTATGAGGAAAAAAGATCTCTGAATTTATCAATAGTCCTGAATGTGAGAAAGGCAGTGGGCTGTTCTAGGAAAGCTTTGCAGCCAAGCAAATGCCAGTCTGAATCCTGGTTGAGCCACTTCATAATGTTGTAATCTCTGGCAAATCAAATAATCTCTCTGAGCCTCAAAGGTAAAGCCAAAATTATGATTACTACCTAATAACTTGAATACAAAGATTAGAAAAACATAAGTAGTTATTATTAACAGTCTTCAAGAGAATAATCATTTCAGTGGTGAGGAATGAATGAAGAGGAGATAAAAATAATAGAAATATACCCCTGATACAAGAAAAGTAATCAATGAAAGAAAATAGAGAAATCTGATGATAGCTAGAAGATGGCATCAAGCTAACCTTACTTTTACCACCCCTTCCACCTGCCATTATAGGGTAGATCTGTCGCAATAAGGCAGAAAATAAGGGTACTTGGTAGAAATAGTCAACTGAAGAGAAATATATAAAGAAAGGAGTTAAATGTGATAAACCAACAAGTAATTTAACATTTAATATAGAGAAAAGACCATTTCTCCTTCAAAACTAAAGATAAGGACAAGATGGCAGATGGAGATAGAGATGCTGAGGTAAGATGTGGTTTGATCCTGAGTTCTGGACTTTATAGATAGCTCACACACACACACACACACACGCACGCACGCACTTGACACTTGGGTCCTTATCTTACTGAAGTTTTCTAAGGCAAGTGTTGACTCCTGTCCAATTTCTCCTCCTAGAAGAATTTTCCTTCTTTGTTTACTATGAAATGATCCTTCTTGGATTCTCATTCTCTCTTAAACCTTGTCAATATCCTCTCTTTCTGGCTGCTTCAGAAAAGCTGGTGCTCTCCTGGCTTCCAGTCTTGGTCCTCTTCTGCCATTTTTACATGCCTGGGTGAGCTTGCCTAGCTTCCCATTGCTTCAATTTAGTCTCAAATATTGATAATTCCAAAATCTATGTCTCTGGACCAAACTCTTCTCCAGCACTCAAAGACTTCTTATACAACTAATTGGCTACAGGCTGGCTCTGGCTAAATGTCTTTCAGTCTCAGTATGTCCAAGATAGAACTCTATATTCACTCAAACCACTTCCTGCCCCAACCTGTGTTGCCCAGATACCCCTCAAGGAAGACTTGTATTCAGTAGCTGGGAAGGTTGTCAGCAAGCAGCCTCATTTGTCAGCTCCCACAGGTTTCTCCACAGCTTTAGAGAGCCATCTTACCTAAGACCATGCTGTTCCTGGACTGGTCTACATCCAATTACTGAGTACAGTGAGAGTACAAAGCCCTAGTCATTTCAGCTCCCTTCAGGACAACTTTGATGAGCCATATGCTACCCAGAGCTCTTGAGAGATTGACCAAGGCATCAGGCCTGCATTGTGATTCATCTTCTCCTCCCACCTAACCCTGCTTCCTCCGCCTTCCTTCTACAGGATTTGATCTCTAATAAATACTTGTCATGCCAGTCTTTGTTTTGGCATCTGCTTCCAAAGAACACAACTCACAGCACACAAGGACTTACTTGTTTTCCAAAGCAGAAATCTAGGTGTTATCTCTCTCCTGCCCCCCTCATTCACCAGTCATCAAAGACTGGCAATTCTTTCTCCTAAATCTTACCATTCTAGCTAGTTTCTCTACTATTCCCTACTCACTTCCAATACTCTAGCTCAGCTTTTGCATCCTTGGCAGGTCTATCTTAAACTTGATGGTTAAGATTCCTTCCACTGAATGGACCCAGAAGGGTCATTGATTTCCCCTTTGCTGAATTGCAAGTTTACAAGTCTCTCTTCTTTATTTAACTGTCTGCTTCTCTGGGATAGATGCCAAGTCTTATTTTTCTTCCTGGTATTCAACCTTCCCAAAACTTCACTCACACCCTCAACTCCATAGCAGAAACCTTACCCAGTCCCCAACACTTAGAGAAACCCTGTATGCATTTGGCTAATTAACACATCAATAATATTGTCCAGGTAAATAAGATTTAAACAATACCTAATGTGGTATTGCTTAAACCTACAGTTAAATAGTTGTGCCTTATAGAGAGCTTGTCTATAAAATGACTTAAACACATCATTCACACATCATAAACCTGCCCCTTTTCATATTTTGTTATACTTCATTGTGAAACAGTTAGCTGTAATATCCCCACAGAGAGTATTTCGCGCAGGTAACTCAGTTCATTGGGAGAAGAGAACAGATTTTAACCATTGCTTATTTTGTATATTTGTAGCTCCAGTTCGCTAAGTCTGAAAAAGCTACCATCATGCTATGTATATGCTGTATATATAATATGGAAAATTATCTGTGGTCAAGGGAAATAGCTAAATAAGGGAGGTTAGGATCCATCCATGTGATGAAATGTGGTTTAGTATTAAAAAGCAAATCCATTCCCAGAGATAGACTAGGATGATACTTGGAAAATAGTCTCATATGGTTAAATGTAGGGCCCTGAAAAAAAATTCAACCTAACCATCTCCTCTGCAACATTTTCATTTGATTATAATTTGAATATATTTTCATTTACTTTAAGCCTTTTCCTTGGAATTACCTATTCCAAGATTCTTAAATCAGTGGTAAGAGAACTGTTGGCCAAAGTTATGGCATCCTTTATACAAATGATCTTTTTTAATTATACGACTCTGCTTTAAAAGCAGCTTTATGCAGCCAAGATGTTTTAGTTTATGATTTGCAAGAATTGCTTTGTGATTTTTGCCACTGAACCTGGTCTTTTTCCTTTCTCCTTTGCAACTCTTGTTTTGTTTGTTTGTTCGTTTTTCTCTCTTTGCTGAGGTCATCTGAGAAAGATGGAGAGGCTTATCAGTAATTGCACATTGCTCTTTTTGTTTGCAATTTAAGATCGAAATCTTTCAAAGAAAATGGAAATTGGCATGGATCACTCTTATCCCTTAGAATTTCAATTTTCATTAAATAGGTGTTAACGGAGCACCAACCTGAACCATGCACTGAAAGTACATGTGTTCTTATGTCTAAGAAGCCATTCTTATGGATAAGACATTAAACCCTACTAACAATTCCTAATCAGTGTGATGAATGCTGTAAGGGTAAGCACAGAAGGCTTTGGAAGCACTAAATGAACATCTGATTCCGCATTGAACGGGGCAGCCTCCTTTCCGGGTAGGTGACACTTAGTGTTTAAAAGAAGAATGGGAGTTATCCAGGGAACAGGAGGAAGTCATACGTTAGACAAGCTGGAAAGGGCCTTCTAAGGAGGAAGGAGTTTGTGAAATTGCAGGAAATTCTCTATTCCTTATAAGGAGAGTGAAAAGAAGGGAATAATAACAGATGAGACTGGCGAGAAAGGATGATAGAACTATAAGCATTTACAATTTTCCATCTCTGATATTCTAGGAAATGTGGATTTCAGAGATAACAGTCCTTATTTCCTGAGTGGCGTGAAAGATTGAAATGGAAAATGAAAGAAGCTGAAAATTGCCTCACATACTAAAAATGATGATAGACCCATTGGGAGAACAAAGGATTTGGGAGATAGAGCCTTCCACAGTCAGGATGGAGACATAAGCATGTGGAAAAGTTGAGGAGGTGGTGGAGATAGAGGGAAAGAGAGAGACAAAGAGAGACAGAAAAACACACACACACACATACAAACACACACATAAGACAGTAATAATGAAAGACACATGATAGAGAGGTAGGGACACCTAGAGAGAACACAGACAGACAGGCAATGAGGGAACAGAGACAGAGATCGAGACATTCATTGAAAGACAGACATTAAAGAAGGAGACAGAGAACAGGAAAGACAGCAACAACCACAGACATGAGAACCTTAAAGAAAGGGAGCTGCTGTTATTGAGGTTTTTAAGAAGATTTCTTGTGTATTGTGTTATGTAATGCCCTTTGTTTTCCACAAAGAGTTTAGTAGAACTACCCTGCTTATCGATGTTTTTGGACTTAGAGTTTTTCTTCTGGATGTATTATCATGGTCAGTCTGGCTCCATAGATGCCCAGTTATGTACTATAGTGGTAAGCAGTGATGAGATTAGGGAAGGCCTGTGTGCCCCATTAGGGTTTGAGGTTCCTTAGAGACCAGCTCATTGTAGTTAGAGGGTGACATTTCTCTGTTTTGACCCCAGAATTTATGCATAAAAAGTTCTGGGGAATCTGGTTGCATCTCAAGAAAAGCAGCTTGGGCATCACCTGGCCTGGGAAGTCTTTCCAATCCTTGCAGACCTGGTTAGTGCCCTACTTCTGTGTTCCCACAGCACTCTGACTCACCCTGTTCACCACAGGTAGAACATGGGGGAACTTTATTCACATGGGGTGTAGCCTTGTAACATAGTTTGAAGTTGGGTAATGTGATGCCTCCAGGTTTGTTCTCTTTGCTTAGGATTGTCTTGGCTATTCAAGCTCTTTTTCAGTTCCATATGAATTTTAAAATAGGGTTTTCTGCCAAAAGCAATAGCAACAAAAGCAAAAATTGACAAATGGGATCTAATTAAACCAAAGAGCTTCTGCACAGCAAAGAAAACTGTCATCAGAGTGAACAGACAGCCTGCAAAGTAAGAGAAATTGTTTTCCATCTATCTATCTGACAAAGGTCTAATACTCAGAGGTCTGGATATAAGACTCTAATATCCAGAGTCTACAAGGAACTTAAACAAATTTATGAGAAAAAAAAGAAAAAACCATTAAGAAGTGGGCAAAGGACATGAAGAGACACTTCTCAAAAGAAGACATTCATGTGGTCAAGAAATATATGGACATGAAGAGACACTTCTCAAAAGAAGACATTCATGTGGTCAAGCATGGAAAAAAGCTCAACATCACCGATCATTAGAGAAATGCAAATCAAAACCACAATGAAACACCATAGCATGCCAGTCAGAATGGCAATTACTAAAATGTCGAGAAACAACAGATGCTGGCTAGCTAGATGTGGAGAAAAATGAACGCTTTTGTACTGTTGATGGGAATGTGAATTAATTCAACCATTGTGGAAGACTATGGTGATTCCTCAAAGACCTATGGGCAGAAATAACATTTGATCCAGGATTCCCATTACTTGGTATATACCCTCAGGAATATAAATCATTCTATTATAAAGATACATGCATGCACGCGTATGTTCATTGAAGCACTATTCACAATAGCAAAGACAGGAAATCAACCCAGATGCCCAACAGTGATAGGCTGGATAAATAAAATGTGGTACATATACAACATGGAATACTTCAGCCATAAAAAGGACTGAGATCATGTCTTTTGCAGGGAGATGGATGTAGTTGGAAGCCATTTTCTTCAGCAAACTCACAAAGGAACAGAAAACCAAACACTGCGTATTCTCACTTATAAGTAGGAGCTGAACAATGAGAACACATGGACACATCAGGGGACACAACACACACTGGGGCCTGTTAGGTTGAGGAGAGGGAGGGAAAGCATTGGGAAGAATAGCTAATGGATGCTGGGCGTCATATCTGGGTGATGGGTTCGTCTGTGCAGCAAACCACCATGGCACTCATTTACCTATGTAACAAACCTGCACATTGTGCACATGTACCCTAGAACTTAAAATAAAAGTTGAAACAAAGATAAAAACAAATAGGTTTTTTAAATTATGTGAAGAATGTCATTGGTAGTTTTGTAGGAATAGCACTGAAGCTGTAAATTCCTTTGGGCAGTATGGCCATTTCAACAATATTGATTCTTCCTATCCATGAACGTGGAATGTTTTTCCATTTGTTTGTGTCATCTCTGATTTCTTTGAGCAATGTTTTGTAATTCTCTTTGTAAGGCTATTTCACCTCCCTGGTCAGTTGTATTTCTCAATATTTTATTCTATTTTTGTGGCTATTGTGCGTGGTATTGAGTTCTTAATTTGGCTCTCAGCTTGAATGTTGTTGGTGTATAGGAATGTTACTGATTTTTGTACATTGATTTGGTACCCCAAGACTTTGCTAAAGTTGTTTTTCAGATCAAAGAGTCTTTGGGAAGAGAACATGGGTTTTTCTGGGTATAGAGTCATATTATCTGCAAACAGGGAACGTTTAACTTTATCTCTTTCTACTTGGATGACTTTTATTTCTCTCTTTTGCCTGATTGCTCTGGCCAGGAATTTCTTCCTTGCTTTTCTAATTCACCATAGCCAAGTCTTGAATATTCAGTGGTTTATAGGTATCTGCTAATGAACATTACTGTCCCCACACAACCTAGAAGAAACAAGTAGAGGATGTTAAGAGACCTGCTCAATGTGAGGGTAATAGTAAATGGCAAACCCAGGTCTAGATCATAGATCCTCTAATGTTTGTGTCTCTGCTATTTTGACTCTACAATATTGCTCCTCACTTGAATAGAGTTCAATTAGAAAAAGGATATAGATACCTCACCAAACACAGTCCACAAACTTAAGCTGTCTCTAGATTACAAGGAGATCAAGTGGAAATTGTTTATGGTTTGA
Organism: Rhinopithecus bieti; assembly: GCF_001698545.2. Lineage (NCBI taxonomy): Eukaryota > Metazoa > Chordata > Mammalia > Primates > Cercopithecidae > Rhinopithecus > Rhinopithecus bieti. Next base: position 4,123,506 of record NW_016810178.1, on the reverse strand, counting down.
TCCAACTTAAAGCTTTTTTTTTCAATAAACTATACTGATTATCTCTCTTGCCAATGGTCACATATCTTGATATCCTTGTTTTCTCCTGCATGTTATACATGACTTACTATGGATAGTGAATTACAGTGGAACAGGCCAGGTTGAGAGGTTACAGGACTTGAAATTGGCCTCTTCCACTGTAATGAGCATGTTCTGTGCCAGAAACAGACTCATTTACAGGAGAGAGGAATAACTTCAACCTGAACTATTATATAACAGATAGTAGCTGGTCCAGCAGTCTGGGGTGTGTGAGGAACTTGTCTAATGAGGGAATTGTTATTTCAATTGGGAAAATATCCTTGTAATAGGGAGTGTGAGAGCAAGTGATAATCTGGAATCCTGGATAAGAGAAATGGGCATCGGGGAGAAAGAGTAGCAGGAAGCAGAGGCCCTGCCCCTTTGTCTTTAACAAGAAGAGCACAGTAGAGAACTGCAAAATGCAAGGAATATTTTATTTTCAAAGATTTCTGAGTACATAAATAACCTAAGAACTCAGACACTAAATATGCATGAAGAAAGTAATGGTTGGACTAACAAAAACAGTAAAGATATCAAGTCAAAGAATATGGAGATGCTTAAAGTCAGTATGCCTAAAGTAAAGATTGGTCCTTGTAAATGTGGTTGTCTAAGTGTGCAGACTGGAGTCAAGATGGAAAGAGAGAAGAGGGTTGCAGAGTCTAAAGAACAGCAAAGGCTTAATGCTTCTTTATTGAATAGATAACAGTACTATTTTGGAGCAGCAAACTTAACTGTTGATACAGACATGTACAAAGAGATGGAGAAGTTTTTCTAAAGGGTACTTGAATCAAAACAATATGCTTGCAGCACAAAACCAATAATGCAAAATGTCTGTTAATATACGAAATATCAGGGGTAATGCTAAGAATATATCATTCAATTAGACTACGCATGAGGAATAAGCAAATATTTTTATTTACTTACATTGCCAAAACAATGTTTTAAAAATTCGTTTTTATTGCCTTGATGTTGAATAGAAGACTGTGGAGGGAGACAAAATCACCACAGGATGAAACATTTAAATAATAAAAATAACTGAACATTTAGGCACAGGTCTCATTTATTTGGACTGAATGAATCGGAACTCTCCAATTGAAAGCTATTTTAAGAGAGAGCCTGGTGATATAGTCTTCCAAAAAGCCACCACCTTCAGAAATAGATTCTGCGTGTTATCCAATAATCAGCTGGCAGCATAGGTGTTTATGTAAGATTAATCTAATAGACTTTGTTTGCTTAAAAATTAATCATCGCTTAGGAGCCACAGTAACTACAAGTTGGGTGATTACAGTGCATGTGTTGGCAATAATCTCTGAAAGAATTTAAAAGTATCAAAGTCATGGATAAGAACTGAAAGAACTGGTAATGATTCTCTGGAGTATAGTTTAAATATTAGTTCTAGTTCCCCACCAGGGGGCATCCTGGACCCCTTTAAGGGCAACAGTCAAATCAAATGCTTTGTCCCGGCTTATGGACAAAGGAGTGGATGTAACGGACTTTCTTTTACTCATCTAATCTACTACATAAACTCATGCTAATGTACCCCTGCATAGCCTTATACTATGACTACCTAGTCTACTCTTCATCATCTTAGTATTGAGAGATGGGAGATTAGACCACAGAAAAAGGAGATTAATACAGATTTTACAAGACATAATGTGGTCACATCCCATCTCTTGGCCCAGATTTAAGAGTATTGGGGTTTTAAAGGCCCAGTGGCTTAAAAGCAACTAACCAACTAAATAGAATCCTCCCAAATACTGTATTATATTTACCACATGAGGGAATCTAGCATTATAAATAATTCAACCCAAGTGGCACTTCTCAGTGCAAATGAACTCAGGCCATTTTGCAGCATTAACTCTGATGATTTTTGTTCATACTTATTTTCTAGCACAATCTTGGTTCATCTCTAATGGGCTACTGATGTCATCCATTTAAAATAATTAGGTTCATCCTGCACTCCCACAGAAACAATGCTTATTTCTCAAAATGATAGTTGCAAGGAGAGGTCTAATTTCCCAACATAGATTGATTTGTGTGTGTGTGCAATGAAAAGAATCTATGTGCTTTTTGAAGTGGCCAGGGTCACAGTGGCTGTAATCTAGTTGGTCTAAATTAAAAACAGACTCTTGTCCCAGTATGTTGAGTATGAGTCCTAGTTGTGTAACAAGTGGTTATTCCACTTTTATGAGTAGGCACCTAAGACTGACCAACATCTCAGGGAAGTAGAAAAAATGAAGATTGTTAAGTGTTTCTGGTCAAGATAGAATATTATAGTAAAATGATGTATTTTCCTGTCATGATATGTGATAATGCATGTGAATTAAATAATACAAACGCTACCTTTAGATTTTAATTAGAATGATCATCAGTTACTGAGTAATTTTGAGGAGTCACTCTTTTCACTAATAGGAAATAAAACTCCAAAGATAATGGAAGAATTTCACTGCTACATTTAAATATAGATTTCTAGATTATTGTTGTAATAGGTAACTTATTAGTGGGTAGTAGGAACTACTTACTGACTTCAGGATTTTCCATGATAATATAGTTATGCTAAAGGGAATATCAAGGTTTTGCAAATTATAGACTGGTTAAAATTCAGATCCCTTAGATATTTTTTAATGGTCTCATTCATCATTTCTCCTTTGTCTGCATAGTTTATAAAAGTAGAATTCCTAGCTCTAATTCATCTTTGGAATGTTATGTAGATTCCACACCTCTCCTCACTGCCTACCCCCACCCTCCCAGCCCCATTCCCTACCAGATTTCAGCATTCTGCTCTCTGTTCTTTCCTCTCTTTAAGTGAAAGAAATTGAACGCCTAGTACCTCCTCCCACAATACTAAGAAGCAGAACAACGCTGTCATCTGCTTCATTTTATGGACACCAGTGATTTTCCTGTATTGGAATAACTGTTGATTAAATATTTTCCATGCTCCTCCACATTTCCTGGTTCTGCAGCTCTTGTTTCCCTGACTTAAAGCAAAAATACTGCTTGGTTAAGATACCATGCTCTATTTCAAATCACTTTGCCACCAAAATTTGGTTATTGGAATGCCCTTTAAAAGGCAAACTACCCATGTTTGAATATTACTCACATGAGCAAAATCAAGCAACCATCTCCTCAGTTGGTTCATAAATTTAATAAGTGATTTTCAAAGAGCTTTTATAATTATCCCTCTTTTAGAAATATAACCTCAAAGCTGATTTCTAGTTATGGCTTAATACATTTATCAAAACATAAGTTAATATATAAAAGCACATTTATATTATCTGCAACATTTACCTTTTCCAGCTAGAGAAAGTATGATGTTTATCAGTTACTGTATTAATAATAGTCATTGGAAGATGTTATTAGGGAAGTTATACCATTTTCAAGATGTGTCATAACAAAATAAGCCACAACAGCAACAATAGCACCAACTCTAACTCTGGTACTACTACTATTCTTGGTAGTTCTGTGTCTACTGGCCCTGTGAGATAAGCCTGACAGCTACACTTATTTCCAAGTTAAGGATAAGGCACCTGAGCATACTTCAGTGACTTACTTTAAGGTCAAAGCACATACCCAAGGTAGAAGCAAGGAAAGAAACCAGTTTTTCTGACTTTCAAGAATACATAGTTGGGTACTGGGTTTTTGTTATGTTAACAGCACCTGATATATCAGGGAAGTTTGCCTCTTATCAAAACAAAATAAACATATTTATATGAAAATACCACATTAAAAACTCTTTTATCAATCGTGAGACCCCAAATTCCATCATCAGTATGACTGATTTTTCCCATCCTCCAAAACGTTGTGTTTCTGCTTGGTCCTAAAGCATTGGAGAAGTTTATTCAGATGTTGGTCAGTAGTCTGCCACAGTTGAATTGCAGTTACAACATTAATCCAGTTTACATTGTAATTTAGTCTGAAGTTTTGCTGTTTCTGTGCTGCACTTGGACACAGAAGAGTTTTATGATCAGGGAATCTTGGTGCCTGAGATCTTTGCTCCTTACACACCCTATTCAACCATTCCCCCTTTGAAGTCTTGCCACTTTCTTAGGTTGCTGTTAGAGCATATGCAGGCAATACTTAGGGGACTTATAGATGTCTCTCATTTTTCAGGTTATGTTTCAGCTTATCAAATACATAACTTCTCCTTTCTGCCTGACTTCCTGACCCTGAAAGTATTATTTTCTTTCTTTCTGCCTGAGACTTTGCCAAAGTCACTGAGGCTGGGGTTGCAGCCTGGTCAAAAAAGAGTGGATATCAGGAGGACACCCACAAGTTATCCTGCCAAGCACATTACAATGAAAAGGTCATCATTAGTGGCCCTTTTAGTTATTTGAAACATTTACTGAGCCCAAAGCTTTCACCTTCTATTCTGGGCTGAAATGCAGAGAAAATTTGGGCTGGTGATATTTGCATATATGCTATAAGGAGTAGAAGAAAATCATATCCTTCAATTCTTGGTAATAAGTGGAAATAACTGGTGACTCTGAGCAGATTCTGATTAGAACAATAAGGTATTAGCCTTGTTTTTCAAATTTTAATAAGTTTTTAAGTAAGACTTTTGAAAGCAGAGGAAAGTATATATACTTGACTGCTACTTCCATTGTCAGTTTATCATTGACAGTCACAAATCAGAGGGAAGTGCCAATCATTTCCAGAATGCAAGAATACAGCATTCTTCACAAGTAGTGCATGGGGCCAGGCACGGTGGTTCATGCCAGTAATCCCAGCACTTTGGGAGGCTGAGATGGGTGGATCACCTGTAGCACTTTGGGAGGCTGAGATGGGTGGATCACCTGTAGCGGAATAACTGAGGTCAGGAGTTCGAGACCAGCCTGGTCAAGATGGTGAAACCCCATCTCTACTAAAACTACAAAACTTAGCCAGGCATGGTGGTGCATGCCTGTAATCCTAGGTATGGGGGAGGCTGCAGCAGGAGAATCACTTGAACTCGGGAGGCAGATGTTGCAGTGAGCCGAGATTGCGCCACTGCACTCCAGCCTGGATGACAGAGTGAGACTCTGTCAAAAAAAGAGAGCAATGAATGGCTTATTCCTTTTCTTTATATTCATTTTTTTCTGTACTCAGGAAAATTATTCATAGTAGAAGTATAAATAAAATGTTCACTCTGAATCTGGATAAATTATTTGATCTGCTGTCAAAAGTCCTTTCTTTGTTTCATAATAAAAAGTGTACATAATTTATTCCAGTTTCAGTTCCCCTATGAACAAATAGCCAATTCTGGTGCCGTGTTCAATATTTTTACTTCAGAACACTGAGAAGGCATTGGATCAGAAGCACCACCTGCTTAGGGAATGATTTTCCCTGCAATGACTTTGGAAAGAAAGGAGTGTCTTAGTTTAATACAGCATCATGTGTTGTGTAGCACAGTATGTGAGAGCTTTAGATCATCAATGGAATTTTGATACCGAGTCTCCCATATACTGCAGTGCTATGTGGTTGTGGCTGAGTCTTAATGCACCCTATGATGTCACTTCCCCATTATAAAAACAAAGAGAGTAGTGATTTATTTTGATACTTTATTTACTGGCTTCTCAACTCCCCACATGATCTTTAATAAAACTGGCTTTTCAGAAACAGATTAAGAAGCCTTGAAAATATTTAATCCAACACTTTTGTGGAAAGTCAGGATACAGGAATACATGAAAGATGGATGAATGTGGCGGTTTGTAACATGTTACCAGAATCTAGTTTCATCCCATGTTCACCGTAGCATTAGGACCCAGCAATGCATTTTAGGTTAAAGAAAAGGAGGAAAAAACAAAAGAAAAAAAGGAAATCATCAGAAAGTCATTAACTTATAAATTTTTATGTTCTGTTTTAAACTTCAAAATCCCCATAAGAGCCAATCAAAGTTCCAAGAATGACCAACTGTGCTCATTAATAATAAAGAGGTACACTAGAGAAGAAGTTGAGAATATCATACCTATGCTTAGTGATATGATGTTTTGAAAGTGAGTATACAGTTGGAAAAATACAGTTTCATTAGTCCTGTCAGTGACTTTTGAACCAGGGAAGAACACTGAGAACTGATGAGGGTCCATACAAACCTTGGTTGAACACGGTTGTAAGATATATCACCTAAACTATAGGTAGGGACCGGTGATGGCCAGTGCTCACTTGCGGAAGTATTTTCTTTAATGTTTCACTAGGAGTTATCCAACTGTTTTCATAAGGCACCTCCAATTTGGCTCAGAATAGAGCCAAAAAATTAAATACTAGCTCAGGCTCCCACAATATCTTGGTTTTCTAGGTGGCACTACAACAGGATTTTCACTTTGCCACATTGCTCATGGAGCTGTACCACCCTCTTACCAAGGTTAGAAGGCCCCCCGGGGTAAAAGCAACCGCCCTGTTTCTGTTTGTGGTTGGACTGAAGATGTTCACATGACTAATGACCCCTGTGCCCAAAAGAAAAGCAGGTGACATTAAGGTTCATGCAATATTGACGTGTTAAGAGGGTTTTCACAACTCAGGAAACTCTCTTAGCTGAGTTGGTTCTCCGAAAATGTTGAGTCCTGTTTTCCGTGGCATGGTGCAGCTGATGTTGTCACTCTGTGGTCAGGAGCAGGAAAGCTGGTGGGGTGGAGAGAGATTAGCGGTCTAGAAGTATGTAATTGGTATTTCATGGCAACAGGGAGTTGACAGCCCTCAGGGACCACAAAGAGGGGAGGACCAACAGCTCAACTGGATTAAAACAAACTATGATTGAAAAAAAAGTAAGAGAGATATATATTCAAGCAGTCAAGAATTTGATAAATTACTCTATAGATGAATTCCATATTGCCTTCATTAAAAGGTAAAGTGGTAAGTGAGATAATATATGTAAGGATGTTACCATAGTGCCAGGATGATAGTGATTAAACTGTTGAAAACCTGCCTGCTTTTAGTATTATTCTGCATGGGGAACAGTTGGGCATAACTTAAGCTTAGCAGAAGTATTATTTCATTTAAATTTTCCCCTTATTTGTACTAGAGAAGTTAATCCTTATTTCAGATCTTGTACCTGACACTGTGGGTGGAAAAACTCCACTCATGAATTTGGAGAGGGCAGGCACACGGCTACGGCAGTTGCAGTCCAACTGAGTGTGGTTAGTTTGTGTAACTGAAGCCAAGCAAAGCTAAGGCAGTGCTGGTACATGGATCCTTCTGTTAGACTAAATAAAGAACAGTGAACCCATTTTTATGGGGAGGAAAAGAAGAAAAAATTGTTCCTAACAGTAGGGGATGACTTGAGTCTAGGAACCTCAGGCTGTGTCTAAATGTTATCAAATATTCAGATGAAGCTGTGCAAAAATTTACTCAGTCATCCAGATGTTTCCAGAAATACAATATTTTGATTTCATGTAGATGAAATCAGGGAAAGATTAAATTTTATTTTTCTGGCATTGTGAGACACAGTCTCAGTATCTTTCTTTCTGTCTGGTGTGTCTCTCTACTTAGGACTATGTTGTGGGGACCAGCACAGCTGCTTTCTGAGGTTGTCGGTCCCCGGCCTGGGTCACTCTTGAATCTACAAAGGGCTGTTTGTTCTGTGTGAAACTCACTCAGGATGGAGCCCAGTTTGTCATTTGGGTCATTGGAATGAGCCAGCTGAGTTTAGTATCCTTGTGATTTCAAGTCAAAGGATTAAAATATACAAAGTCATGGAATTTAACTTTCCTCCTACCCCTCAGATCTCTCTGAAGGAGATCAATGAACAAAGTTCCTTCTGATGTTCAAAGAAACTAAATAAGTTTACATTCACAATGACGCTATATCCTGTATCAAAAACTGGTTAGCAAGACCAGTTCTTCACTCATGACAAGATCATAGAGAATGAGAAGGTTGAGAATGGGTTTAATACAATACGGCTCACAAAGCAGGTATTCCAGATGCTGGCTTTTGAGCAAATGAATTGGAATAGTTCAAACACAGGTAGTTTTGACATGAAGATCCAGATGATTAAACACAACTTTTCAACTTCATTTATCTTATGTAGAAGAGACACAAATAGAGCATAACCTCAGTCTTCTGAAGGACATAGATTCAAATTCTAAGAAAATTATTCATCATCTTGAAGCTTCAGTTTTCTCAACCATAAGAAAAAATTTAAAATCTATCAGGATTTTATGAAATCATGTATTTGTAAATAGTTATACCTAACTTACAGTAGCTGCTTAATAAGTATTTGTTTTCTCCCCAGTTGTCTTTTTAACCCTTTCCTTCAGCATGACTTTAGTTCCAATCATAAATGCTTAGCATGCAAAGGAATGAAAGGCAAATGCTAAGACAAATATCTTAGAGAAGGTAAATTTTAGTGATCCACTCACCAGGAGCAATACATTTAGAAGAGTATTGGTAATAATTGATTAATTTATGGTGATGAGTATATTTTAAAGTGATTTTAACAAGTTCATCAAAACTCATGGGATGAGGGTGTGGCCAAGATGACCAACTAGAACCAGTGGCATTTGGAGGCTCCCACTGAGAAGAACCAAAACAGCATGTAAATCCTGCACTGGCAACTGAGGTATCCAGGTTCTATTATCAGGACTGACTAGGCGGTTGGTGTGATCCACAGAGAGCAAGGAAAAGCAGGGTGGGGCATCAGCCTGCCTAAGATCCCACATGGGGCAAGGGGAGTCCCCACCCCCAGCCAAAAGAGGTGGTAAGTGAGCATGCTACCCAGCCTGGGAAATTGTGCTTTTTCCACGGGACTGTGCAACCCACAGATCAGAAGATCCCATTTGTGAGCCCATGCAACCAGGGCCTTGTGCCCCAACCACAGAGCTGTGCAGATTCTCAACAGCCACTCAGCTGGAATCCGCCTAAGACTAACAAGTTCTCAAGGAGTGGGACAGCCATCATCTCTGTGGCTGCCTGCTGTCTAAGCCATCTGAGCTCCCTGGGGGAGGGGTCAGCAGCCATCACTGCAGCTGCCAGCTGCCTAAAAAAACTGAGCTCCCCAGGGAAGGGACAGCAGCCATCACTGCAAGCAGCTACCTACCTAAAACACTGAACTCCTGGAGAGAGGGGCGGCAGCCATCATTATAGCTCCAGGCTGTGTTTTTCCCATGTTGGAGCCGGGGAGATTGGATGACTTCCTCCCAAGGGCTATTCCCCACAGCGCAACATATTGGCAGTGGCAGACAGTGGCCAGACTGCCTCTCTAGGCCGGGCCCTGACCCATCTCTCCTCACTGGGCAGGGCCTCCCTGCAGGAACTCCAGTAACTCCAGCCAGGGGCTTAGAGACAGAACTCTGATCTCCCTGGGTCTCACCCCCTTAGTGGGAGGGGTGGCCATGGTCTCAATGGACCAGCAGACTTAGTGTTCTCTCCTGCTAGCTCTGAGGAATCTAGGCAGCCCAGAAGAGTGGGTTTCTTTCCAAGGTAGCATACCCCCTCCACCAAGGGACAGCCAAAGTGCTTTCTTAAATGAGTCCTGGTTCCCATGGCCCCAACTGGGTGAGACCTCCAAAGAAGGGTCGCCAGACACCCTATACAGGAGTGATCCTACTGGCATCATATCAGTGCCCTTCAAGGTCAGAGATCTCAGAGGAAGGAGTGGGCACCCATCTTTGCTGTTCTCTTGTCTTCTCAGTGACATCTTCAGATGCGGAGGGATCCGGATAAATAGGGCCTGAAGTGATCCCCTAGAAAACGGCAGTAGTGGCTCCCTACAGAAGAGGGACCTGACTATTGAAAGAAAAACAAACAAACATACAGAAAGCAACAACAACAGCATCAACCAAAAAAATCCCCAGAAAAACCTCATCCAAAGGTCAGCAGCCTCAAAGATTGAAACTAGAAAAACTCATGAAGATGAGAAAGAATGAATGAATAAATGCTGAAAACTCAAAAGGCTAGAGTGTCTCTTCTCCTCCAAATGATTGCAACACCTCTCCAGCAAGGACACAGAACTGGATGGAGGACGAGATGGCCAAATTGACAGAAGTAGGATTCAGAAAGTGGGTAATAACAAACTTTGCTGAGGTAAATAAGCATGTTCTAACCCAGTGCAAAGAAGCTAAGAACCATGATAGAAGGTTACAGGAGCTGCTAACTAAAATAAGCAGTTTAAAGAGGAACATAAAAGACCTGATGGAACTGAAAAATACAGCAGAAGAACTTTGAGAAGCATACACAAGCATCAATAGCCGAATCGACCAAGTAGAAGAAAGACTATCTCACTAAAATAAGGCAGGCAGATAAGATTAGAGAAAAAAAGAATGAAAAGGAACAAACAAAACCTCTGAGAACTATGGGACCATGTAAAATGACCAAACCTACGACTGATTGGAGTACTTTAGGGAGACAGGGAGAATGGAACCAAGTCAGAAAACACACTTCAGGATATCATCCAGGAGAACTTCCCCAATCTAGCAAAACAGGCCAACATTCAAACTCAGGAAATACAGAGTCCCCAGTAAAATACTCCACAAGAAGATCAACCCCAAGACACATAATCGTCAGATTCTCCAAGTTTGAAATGAAAGAAAAAAGATGGATAAACATACTTGTGCATATACCCTTCTCCATGTCCATGTGTTCTTATTGTCCGTGGTGGCTCATGCCTGTAATCGCAGCACTTTGAGAGGTGGAGGTAGGTGGATCACCTGAGGTCAGGAGTTCAAGACCAGCCTGGCCAACATGGCAAAACCCTGTCTCTACTAAAAATACAAAACTTAACCAGTCATGGTGGCACATGCCTGTAGTGTCAGCTACTTGGGAGGCTGAGTCAGAAGAATCACTTTAACCCAGGAGGCAAGAGTTCCAGTGAGCCAAGATTGCACAAAGTAATTTTTAGATTTAATGCTGTTCCCATCAAACTACCACTGACATTCTTCACAGCATTAGAGAAAACTACTTTAAAATTGATGTGGAACCAAAAAGAACTCTTATAGCCAAGACAATCCTTAGAAAAAATAACAAGACTGAAGTCATCACGCTACCTGACTTTCAACTATACTACAAGGCTACACATTAACTAAAACAGCATGGTACTGGTGTCAGACACATAGACCAATGGAATAAAATAGAGATCTCAGAAATAAGGCCACACATCTACAACAGTCTGATCTTTGACAAACATGAGAAAAACAAGCAATGGGGAAAGGATTCCCTATTTAATAAATGGTGCTGGAAAAACTAGCTAGCCATATGCAGAAAACTGAAACTGGTCCCTGCTTCCTAACACTTTATGCAAAAATTAACTCAAGATGGCTTAAAGACTTAGATGTAAAACCCGAAACCATAGAAGCCCTAGAAGAAAATCTAGGCAATATCATTCAGGACATAGACATGGGCAAAGATTTTATGATGAAATAGCCAAAAGCAATTGCAACAAAAGCAAAAATTGACAAATGGGATCTAATTAAATTAAAGAGCTTGTGCACAACAAAAGAAACTATCATCAGAGCGAACAGGCAGCCTACAGAATGGGAGAACATTTTTGCAATCTACCCATCTGACAAAGGTCTGATATCCAGAATTTACAAGGAGCTTAAACAAATTTACAAGAAACAAACAACCCCATAAAACAGTGGGCAAGGGACATAAACAGACACTTCTCAAAGGAAGACATTTATGTGGCCAATAGATGAAAAAAAAAAGCTCAACATCACCGATCATTAGAGAAATACAAATTAAAACCACAATGAGATACCATCTCACGCCAGTCAGAATGGTGATTATTAAAAAGTCAAAAAACAACAGATGCTAGTGAAGCTATGTAGAAATAGTAACACTTTTACATTGTTGGTGGGAATGTAAATTAGTTCAACCATTGTGGAAAGACAATGATTCCTCAAGGATCTAGAACCAGAAATACCATTTGACTCAGCAATCCCATTACTTGGCATATACCCAAAAGAATAAAATCATTCTGTTATAAAATACATGCACACGTATGTTTATTGCAGCACTATTCACAATAGCAAAGACATGGAATCAACCCAAATGCCCATCAGTGATGGACTGGATTTAAAAAATGTACATATATACCATGGACTACTATGCATCCATAAAAGGAATGAGATCATGTCCTTTGCAGACACATGGATGAAGCTGGATGCCATCATTCTCAGCAAACTAACACAGAAACATAAAGACAAACACTGAATGTTCTCACTCATAACTGGGAGCTGAACAATGAGAACACACGTACATAGAGAGGAGAACAACACAAACCANGAGAAATACAAATTAAAACCACAATGAGATACCATCTCACGCCAGTCAGAATGGTGATTATTAAAAAGTCAAAAAACAACAGATGCTAGTGAAGCTATGTAGAAATAGTAACACTTTTACATTGTTGGTGGGAATGTAAATTAGTTCAACCATTGTGGAAAGACAATGATTCCTCAAGGATCTAGAACCAGAAATACCATTTGACTCAGCAATCCCATTACTTGGCATATACCCAAAAGAATAAAAATCATTCTGTTATAAAAATACATGCACACGTATGTTTATTGCAGCACTATTCACAATAGCAAAGACATGGAATCAACCCAAATGCCCATCAGTGATGGACTGGATTTAAAAAATGTACATATATACCATGGACTACTATGCATCCATAAAAAGGAATGAGATCATGTCCTTTGCAGACACATGGATGAAGCTGGATGCCATCATTCTCAGCAAACTAACACAGAAACATAAAGACAAACACTGAATGTTCTCACTCATAACTGGGAGCTGAACAATGAGAACACACGTACATAGAGAGGAGAACAACACAAACCAGGGGCTGTTGCAGGGGCTTAAGGAGGGAGAGCATCAGGACAAACAGCTAATGCATGCAGGGCTTAATACCTAGGTGACGTGTTGATAGGTGCAGCAAACCACCATGGCACACGTTTACCTATGTAACAAACCTGCACATTCCGCACATGTATCCTGGAACTAAATAAAAGAAAAGAAAAGAAAACTCATTGGATGCTTGCATAGTGTTATAAGATCTATCTATAAAGTTTTTTGTTTTTGAAAAGGATCACACAATTGGATCCACTGTATTTCATGAAAAGTATGCCATAGGAAATAATAGTATGGCTGACTCCACAAATACAGCACTTGGTGAATTAGCTAGTGTATTTAAAAATCCTATGAGCTGTCTCTGTTATTCTCACACACAGATCGTGGAAGTTGATCTCACCAGGGTAAGATTCTTCTGTGGTAGTCAGTACCTGCCTTGTATTATGACTACACACTTGGAGTACTCAGTACCTACTGGAAATACTAGTTTCTGCCTTTATTGTCACATGATCTCAGACATGGGGCCTACAGTGAGAAGCTGCTGTGTCGCAGTCTACATTGGAAGCATATTGGCACCACTAAATGAGGTGAATATTTTGAGCCCCGGCTCTAATTAGGAAGTGAATCTTCAGGACACCTAGGGCTGAATGTAAATATCCCTCACTATTGCAGGGAATCTGGCCAGCAGAGAGAACATAGCCAGAGAGTAGTCAACTGAGGGAGAGAGCCAAGAAACAGGAGCATGTATTTTAGAGAGAACTTTAGAAGGAAGAAAAGTGCAAAAGCAATCGAGTGTTAAAGACTATACTTAAAATGTACCTCAAGTAAGCCATCAGAATAACCCAATGCCAGAGAAGAGGAGAGGAGACAAAAAGAAAGCACTGTGGGAAATACAGAAAATCTGCAGACCTAGAAGAAGAATTCAGCTGAGATCAGAACAGATATTATTGTCTTGGTCATTTCTCCGGCCAGTTCTGCTGTGAGGAATAGCGGAATACTATTATCACAACCCTACTGGATAGTATTTAGCCTATTGTTAATACTTTGGTTTAAGTTTGGGTATGGCAAATATAGCTCTCATGTTTATGAATGGATTCAAATATTTTCAAAATTTTCTATTGTTTTTATAATGCCTCAAGTTAAACATTTTATTAGACATGAATGCCTAGACTAGGTAAATTCAGCTTGAATTTTACAGCTAAATACTGATGCCTGGAGTTAACAAAACTAGGTAAGAACCAATCCTTAAAGACTATTGTTTCCACAAGCATGTATGTTATCAGAAATTTTTACATTGTGCTATAATTGTGTTTTTATGTCTTTTTTTCCCCATATACATGAGCTTTGTGGGGCTGATACTGCAACTTAGTCATGTAAATATACCCAATGTTAAACATAGGATGTTGTTGGTGCTTCATAAGTTTGTTAAATATTGATGTGTTTGTGTGTGTATATGTGTGCTTCTCTGAATATTAGTAGAGAAAAGTGAGTGTGACCCAAAAAACAAAGTGAATTATACTGGAAACAAATATCCTTGGTTTTTCATCTTGCATATTGTAATCCATCAGCCATTACTTTGCTTCCAGGAACATTATACTAATTGACATGGGTTGTATATGTCTGGCTGATGAGATCATTTAGTGAAAAGTAATAATAGTAAAGACATAGAGGCTGGTAAGTCTGAAGATTCAGTCTCATATATTATTCCATGGAAGCTATTCAGAAATTTCTGTAATCGAACCATGTGCTTAAGGTCAGGCCTTGTTGGTAGATTATAGCTCATTGTGGGACTCGATCTATAAGAGAAGTTGACAGATTAACATGTCACTTGGACCAAAAATACTTGTAGTTGTGTGAACTGAACTGGGCCCCAGATGGGCAGGGTCAAGCTGTAGAACTCCAGAATGGCACCACTCACATTGTCCTCTATGTGAATTGTCCTCTGTAGAGTTGTGCAGCAGATAATCTGTGAGTTGATACATGCAGCTCTGGAGGGGAGGTGGATTCCAATGTGTAGCAGATAATGTCAGTGCCTGACCCACATCACTCAAATATCTCAATTTGCTCTGCCTGACTTTCAACAGCCAGTTGAGCACAAGGATTTATCATTTCCAATCCCTATCCCTCAGTTGTGAAAAGTGGCAGATCAGAAGTACTGAGGAGTTAATACCCTTAGCCTTCACCAATGAATATGGAATTTGGTGTGTATATACCCCAGATCCCTTGCCTCTTGAATGAGATCATTCTGAGGCATGTGTTTTATATGTTACCTAGAGTTCCCCTATGGGAATAAGCTGCAGTTGCCCACTGTGGCAGCTGGCTCAGCAGCATAGCCTTCATTGACTACCTTTTGTTTACTATGTCATCTCCCTGCTTTCCTTTTGATATTGATTGTACTTGTATTTGAACTTGAATCTCGATATCAGTATCTTCTTCTGGGAGACCTGAAACTAAAACAAAGTAAAATCCAGATCTGCTTTAAAATTTTCAGAATATGGATGTGATTCTGGTAGCTTTGGAGGGGAAACCCTCTTTCTTGTCTACTGAAGTTGGAGTACTAGCCTTGATCAGCTACCATGGTACAATGGACACTCCTGCAAAATGTAACAGGAAACTCTCTTAACTGCCATCTATGTCCATTGAATAAAAAATTTAAAATTGCAATTAAGAGTACCCAGTGAGTCACAAAGTGCTCAAATGAATGTTGTTTTTGTTTCTACCCAATATTACAGACTTTTAAAAGTAATCTGGTCACAATTTTACTTTGTTTTCAGAGCACACGGGAATTAAATAGAAAAATATTTTCTATTTTCTATTCTATTCTATTCTATTCTATTTTCTATTTCTTTTCTATTAGCCTTTCAGGGAGCTAAATGGCAGGAAATTTTAAATTTAGAAAAGGTGAAACAGAAACTCAGGATGTGACACAGCAATTAAAAATACATTAGAAAATGCTGAGTATGCTTACACTTAGACAAACAGGGCATAGGCCTAGGCCAGTGCTACCCACAGTTACTAAAACATACTCATTCCAGGGGATGTCACCTATTTGAAAATAGGCGGGAACATGTAATATTGAAGATAGTTTAGTATAGAAAATTAAGATAATGAGATAAATTTTTCATATTGGTTGTAATACAGGAGCAAAATAATTAAAAGGAGAAAGAAAAACAAAAAGAATAAGCAGAGAATATGATAAACTGGCCCTTTTAAAAAGGACATACACCGGGCACGGTGGCTCACGCCTGTAATCCCAGCACTTTGGGAGGCCGAGAGGGGTGGATCACAAGGTCAGGAGATCGAGACCATCCTGGCTAACATGGTGAAACCCCGTCTCTACTAAAATACAAAAAATTAGCCGGGCGAGGTGGTGGGCGCCTGTAGTCCCAGCTACTCGGGAGGCTGAGGCAGGAGAATGGCGTGAACCCAGGAGGCGGAGCTTGCAGTGAGCCGAGATCGCGCCACTGCACTCCATCCTGGGTGACAGAGCAAAGACTCTGTCTCAAAAATAAATAAATAAATAAAAAATAAAAATAAAATAAAAAGGACATACATATAAAACACTCTTGTAAGAGGTGGAGGAATTTAGATGTGAAATAATGAAAGAGGAGGATATTCAAGGGGAGTGTGTATTGTAAAGGAGTAGGGAAAGATATCAGGACTGGCTGGCAGAAATGGAATGTGCCAAGTCAGTAAATTCAAAACGTATACACGACCGCAAAATCCTTTGTAGGTCACTTCTGGGGACTTTATCAGCTTATGTCACTCCTCCACCCAACACCCCTAAGAGCTGCTCATCTCTCTCAGAATAAAAGCCAAAATCCCTCCAATGGGACCCTACATGGTCTTGTCTCTTACTTCTCTATCTTCATCTCCTGTGACTCTGCCTCTTGCTGCCTTATTTCTGATGCACTGGCCTCCTTTCTGGGCCTCAAACATACCAGGCACAGTCCCCCTCAGAGCCTTCACACAAGCTGTTCCCTCTGCCTAGTAGACATGCACATAGTTCACTTCCTGTTCTCCTTTAAGTCTTCTCTCACGTGTAATCTTCCCAGTTAAGACTGCCATCATAATCCTATCTAAAATTTCAATCCTTCCATTGACCACCCTGCCCTATTATATTTTCAATTAACATTTTTCACCTTCTAGTACAATGTGTAATGTATATTATATTTACATTTTATTTAACTCTCTCCTTCCCCCTTCCCTAACTAGAATGTAAACACCTTGAGGGCTGGAATTTTGTCTACACTTTTTCATTGACGTATATCAATGAAAATCTCACCTACAACAATGCCTAACACATAGTAGGGATCCAATGAATGTTTACGGAATGAATGAATGAATAAATAACGACTTCTTGTTTCTTCTGGCAGTCATCAGCACCAGGCACAAAATAGTTGTTGAATAACTGAATGAAAGAATCAATAAATGTTTATGAGCTTGACTTAGAAAGTCTTATAGATGTTGAGGTAAAGTTTCAAATTAGCCTGGACATTGGTCACAGACACCAAAATGTAAATCAAAACATTATTCAAAGAACAATTATTCTTTCCAGATATTGGAACTTATAGTTTAATCTTCAGCTGTAAAATACGTCATCATAAATCTCTTGACTCCAACATCTCACTTTCCTAGGCTAGAAGATAGGAATTTTACTTAAATAAAAATTGTGACATGAATACAGTTTCTGGGACAGAATTTCTGGCATGACTAAGAGTTATCTGGCCTAGAAGGAAAAGAATCTAATCTAGTTTCTCTACTTTCCAACTCAGTGGTTACAAATAATTAGTTACTCAAATCTAGATTTTTGCAAAATAGTAATTAATTAAATGTGTTAATACTGACTATAAACATAAAAATATTAATCTTCTTAAAGTAAATATATTATTTTCAAATAAGAAACATTAACATATAAAATATACATATCAGTGAGCTAGACGTATGTTAGAATAAAATATTCTTTAAAAGATTTGAAAATACAATAGTTTGAATTTTATACGAAAAAAATTGATTTGGGGCTGAAGTCAGTTTCAAAACGGCCTTAGTATTTGTTTTTTCGGAAATAAATGAATCATGCACAATCTGAAAAGATGACTTTTTTCCATAAATGCCTCAAACTCTAGCCATGTTTCCACCATTACCTCATAGTAGAGGGAAACTGACAAGTAATGACAGTTATTCTCACTGTTTTTGCTGCAAAATCCATCTTTCTGTAGTGATCAGCATATTACTTTTACTTGAGCCATAGACTGAATATGGTTAGTTGCCTTTGAAGCCATGAGATTGGATCAGCCCAGGTCTTCCTAGATCCTTTTAAATAAGACTTGCATGTAAGGAAACATTCTTGCACATGAGCGGTGACCAGCAACAGTGATCCAAGTTTTGACAATTCATTGTTATTTTTTTCTATCACTAACTTGCAGTGACATCCCAATTTACCATAGACTTGAGAGATATCCAGGTAAATTGTACTTTGACCATGGCCATGTGTAGATTTCAAGCAGGAGGCCAGTTTTCATGTTGCCTTTCTCTTGGAGGGGATGCTACTTAACAGTGATGTCTGTTTTCCTTCCAAAACAAAACACTATACCATCAAATGCATTAACTTACTTATCTTGAATTAATTTTTGTATAAGGAGTAAGGAAAGGATCCAGTTGCAGCTTTCTACTTATGGCCAGCCAATTTTCAAGGCACCATTTATTAAATAGGGAATCCTCCATTTCTTGTTTTTTCTCAGGTATTGATCAAATGATCAGATTGGCTGTAGATGTGTGTTTATTTCTGAGGATCTTTCTGTGTCCATTGGTTATATCTTCTGTTTTGTAGCAGTACCATGCGTTTTGGTTACGTATGCTTTAGTATAGTTGAAGTAGGTAGCGTAATGCCTCCAGCTTGTGTGTCTTTTGACTTAGGATTTGTCTTGCAATAGCAGGCCCTTTTTTGGTTCCATATGTAACTTTAAAGCAGTTTTTTCCAATTCTGTGAAGAAAGTCAGTGGTAGCTTGATGGGGATGGCATTGAATATATAAATCTACCTTTGGGCAGTTATGGCCATTTTCACTGGATATTGATTTCTTCCTATCATGAGCATGTGTGTTCTGCCATTTGTTTGTAATCTTCTTTTATTTCACTGAGCAGTGGTTTGTAGTTCTGCTGAAGAGGTCCTTGACATCCCTTGTAAGTTGGACTCCTAGGTTTTTACTCTCTTTGAGCAATTTTGAATGGAAGTTTAATTCCTCGATTTGTCGCTGTTTGTCTGTTACTGGTGTATAAGAATGACTTGTGATTTTTGCACATATAAGTTTGTATCCGTGAGACTTTGCTGAAGTTGCTTAGTCAGCTTAAAGAGATTTTGGGCTTGAGAGATGGATTAGAGACTTAATGTTAGAACTAATACATAAAACCCTAGAAGAAACTAGTAAACAGATGTTAAATACCATTCAGGACATAGGCATGGGCAAGATTTCATTGTCTAAAACACCAAAGCAATTGGCAACAAAGCCAAAAATTGACAAATGGGATCTAATTAATACTAAAGAAGCTTTCTGTACAGCAGAAAAACTACCCATCAGTGTGAACAGGCCATCTACAAGAATGGAGAAAATTTTGCAATCTACTCCATTCTGACAAAGGCTAATATCCAGAACCTACAAACGAACTCAAACAAATTTACAAGAAAAAAACAAACAACCCCATCAAAAAGTGGGGCAAAGGATAGTGAAGAGGCATTTCTCAAAGAGACCATCATACAGCCAACAGACACATGAAAAAAATGCTCATCATCACTCGCCATCAGAGGAAAATGCAAATCAAAACCACAATGAGGTACCAATCTCACACCATTAGAATGGCCAATCATTAAAAAGTCAGGAACAACAGGTGCTGAGAGGATGTGGAGAAATAGGAACACCTTTTACACTGGTGGTGGGATTGTAAAACTAGTTCAATCCATTATGGAAAACAGTATGGCAATTCCTCAGGATCTAGAACTAGATGTATCCATATGAGCCCAGCCATTCCACTACATGGGTATATACCCAAAGATTAAAATCATGGCTGCCTATAAAGACACATGCACACTGTATGTTTATTGCGGCACTATTCCACAAATAGCAAAGACTTGGAATCAACCCAAATGTCCATCTGTGGACAGACTGGATTAAAGAAAATGTGGCCATATACACCATGAATACTATGCAGCCATAAAAAGGATGAGTTTGCGTCCTTTGTAGGGACATGGATGCAGCTGGAAACCATCATTCTCAAGAAACTACGCAAGAACAAGAAAACCAAACACTGCATGTCTCACGTCATAAGGTGGGAACGGAACCAATGAAGATCACTTGGACTCGGGAAAGGGGACACATCACATCACCAGGGCCTATTATGTGGGGAGGAGGAAGGGGAGAGATGGCATTGGGAAGTTATACTGGATGTAAATGGCGAGTTGATTGGTGCTTGACGATGATGTGCAGCACACAACGTGGCACAAGTATACATATGTAACCACCTGCACGTTGTGCACATGTATCCTTAGAACTTAAAGTATAATATACATAATAATAATAATATAATAATACTTACTTACTTATATTTTCAACAGATTCTCTTTTTGTAACTTTTAATCACACAGGAGAAATTCTTATAGGATATTAGGTGAAAAGTGCAGATAACAAAACTAATGGATTCTAATTGTATAAAAATATATACAATTCGAAAACTGGCTTTGATAATTTGGTTTTGCATTAGAATATCTTCATGTAGAAATCTGGAAACAAAATTTCATCCTATGCTACCATTATTATCATTATTATTATTTATTTTTAGTTTTTGAGATGGAGTCTCACTCTGTTACCCAGGGCGGAGTGCAGTGGTGCAGTCTTAGCTCACTGCAACCTCTGCCTCCTGGGTTCAGGCAATCCTCCTGCCTCAGCCTCTCAAGTACCTGGGATTACAGGCACCCACCACACACACACACACACACACACACACACACATATATATGTATTTGTTTTTTTTTTTTTTTTTGTATTTTTAGTAGAGATAAGGTCTCACCATGTTGACCAGGCTGGTCTCAAAATCCTGACCTCAAGTGATCCTCCCGCTTTGCTCCCACTGCCATTGTTATTGTCATGTCCCATTTGCTTAGGTTCTCTTAAATGGAAGAAGGTCACAATTACTATTAACTCCTCCTGTAGACTATGTAAGCTAGCCTATGGACCGCTCCAAGGAAAATAAGTACTGGGGCTTAGGATTTCAACATATGAATTCTGGGAAAGACATAGCTTAGTCCATTATAGGAAGTGACTGTTTAATGTCCTAATATGAGTCTTCCTTGTGGGGTGAAGAAAATGTTCTGGAAATAGTAGTAATGGCTACATAACACTATAAACGTGCCAAATGCCACTTAGTTGTACACTCAAACCAGTTAAAATGGTAAATTTTGTGTTGTGTGTATTTTCTTACAATAAAATGTCATCACCTAGTCATGTTGATTTGATCTTGGGAAATGCTTCAAATCAGAATACATCTTGCCATCTCTACCATTCTAGTCCAAGCCATCATTACTTCCTGAATTATATATGTCAATAATTTTTAACTAGTTTTTTTTTGTGTCCATCTTTGCTGTGCTTCAATCTTTACTCTGCCCTAAAGGCAGATTTTTTTTTTATTCAATTGCGTTACTCCCCTGATTAAAAATTTTCAGTGGTTTCTCATTTTATTTAAAATCATATACAAAATTTCTGGTTTTAACTACAGGCTCATTATGCTCAGGTATTGGCCTACATATCAGCCATATTTCTTTTCCACTGATTAATTTGCTTTAGTTTCAATCTGTTGTCTTTTAATTTTTGAGCAATGCAGGATCATTCTCATCTCCAGGCTTTTGCATGTGCTTTTCTCTTCACCCCACTGTCCTGCCTTCACTTTTTACCTACCTAACATCTATCATCATTCTTAACTTAAATGCCATTTTTCAAAGGGATTTTCTGTGATTTCTTCATCTAAATTATTCCCTTTCATAGTACCCAATTTCTTTCTTCTGAATACATAGAACAACAAAAATATTAACCACTAACTTATATTTATCTATTTATAATGTCTGTCTCTTCCACCATGTTGTAAGCCCTGTGATGGTACCAACCATGTTTATTTGGTTCATGGCTATATCCACAGCATATAGCGCAGCATGCACTACATAGTAGGCACTCAAAAACACTATTTGAATGAATAAATAAATGAAGAAAATGATAGAGTTAGACTAAAAGATTTCAAAAGCTCTATCCACCTAGAGATTATGCAGTTTGTAATTAAATTACCTTATTTTCCTTAATTTTAATGATTGCTTAAAAGCTCACCAGTACTGACAATATCCCATAGGTAATCTTATAGTGCTCTAGTGTGGCTCTTAAAAACTTCCAGTTAAGCACACACTATGGACCAGCTCCTGCTGAAACAGGAGTTTGACTCAATAAAGAAATAAGTGGATATTAATAATAACAAAATCCAATATATAGTAGATTTAATCAATAAAATAAGAAGTTAACCTTTGTTTTCCTTGGTCAGTGTATTAAGGAAAAAAGAAAAGACCAAAGAAAATGAAGTAAGAAAAAGATATAACCAAGGATGTAATTAAAGAAAGTTTGATAGATTGTAAAATAACTTGCCAAAAATAATAATAAAAAAGAAATGCAGGATTATCTAAGAAGGTATAAATTACTTTAAATGACTCAGAAAGAGGTAAAATATATAAATAACTGTATTGAAGGTCTATTGTTATTAATGACATCAGCTCAAAATGATTTATAAGCCAGTTCTATTCAACCTTTAAGGAACAGATAATTACTTTNCAGTTTTTTCAGAGAATAATGTAAATGATCAAACCAGATTTATTCTAGAAGTGTAAGAATGATGTAGCATTTGAAAATTTATTAATATAATTCACTAAATGAACAAATTAGAGACCATTATACAATTTTGTTATTACAAAATGGTATTACTCATGAATCAAACCATTCCTTTTAAAAATTGTATTGTTTTAAATTGCCAAAAAATCATTGTACATATTCATGGGGTACATAGTGATATTTTGACACATGTAATGTATAGTGATCAGATCAGGGTAAATTAGTCTATCCATCATCTCAAACATTCATTTCTTTGTAATTTCTCATTTATTATGATTAAACACTTGTCATTTTCTCCCTCTACTCTTCCTAGTCTCTGGTATCCTCTATTCTACTCTTTACTTCTATGAGATCAACTTTTTAAGCTTCCATATATGAGTGAGAACATGCAATGTTTAACTTTCTTTTGCTGTTTTATTTCGCTTAACATGATGTATCTCAGTTCCATCCATGCTGCTGCAAGTGACAGAATTTCATTCTTTTTTATGTCCGAATAGTATTCCATTGTGTATATACACACCACATTTTATTTATCCATTCATCTCTTGTTGGACACTTAGGTTGATTCCATATCTTGTATATTGTGAATATGACTGCGATAAATATGGGCTGCAGATGTTTCTTCAATTTAATGATATCCTTTTCTTTGGATATACCAACAATGGGGTTGCTGGATCATATGGTAGTTCCAATTGTAATTTCTTGAGGAACCTTCATACTGGTCCTTATAGTGGCTGTACTAGCTTATATTCCCACCAACAGTATAGAGGAATTCTCTTTCCTTTGCATCCTTGCCAGCATTTGATATATTTTGTTTTTCTGATAATAGCCATCCTAAGTGGGGTGAGATGGTACTTCATTGTGGTTTTGATTTGCATTTCTCTGATGATTAGTGATCTTGAACATTTTTCCATGGATTTGGGCCCATTTATATATCTTCTTTTCAGAAACGTCTGTTCAGATCCTTTACCCATTTTTTTTTTCTTTTCTTTTTTTTTCCTGTTGAGATGTTTGAGTTCTTTGTATATTCTGGATATTAATCCCCTGTCAGATGAGTAGTCTACTCCCAGTCTGTAGGTTGCTGTTTCACTCTGGTGATTGTTTTCTTTGTTGTACAGAAGCTTTTTAGTTTGATATAATCCTATTTGTTTATTTTTGCTTTTGTGGCCTGTGCTTTTAAGGTCTTATTCATAAAAGCTTCTCCCAGACCAATATCTTGAAGCATTTACCCCATGTTTTTTTTTTCTAACAGTTCTTTTTTTTTTTATCATTTTGGGTCTTATATTATATCTTTGATCCATTTTGAGTTGATTTTTGTATAGGTGAGAGGCGGGGAGTCTAAATTCATTCTAGTTTTAGTCATTTATGCCAGTACCATGCTGTTTTGGTTACTACAGCTTTGTAGTATATTTTAAGGTCTAGGTGTGGAATACCTCCAGCTTTGTTCTTTTTGCTCAAGATTGCTTTGTCTAGTCAGGGTCTTTTATGGTTTCATAAAAATTTTAGGATTTTTTTCTATGTCTTTGAAGAATGTCATTGGTATTTTGATAGGGATTACATTGAATCTGCAGATTGTTTTAGGTACTATTGTCATTTTAATAATATTAATTCTTCCAGTTAATGAGCATGGGATGTCTTTCTATCTGTTTGTATACTCTCCCATTTCTATGAACAGTGTTTTGTAGTTTTCTTGCAGAGATTTTTCACTTCCTTGGTTAAATTTATTTGCAGGTATTTTGTTTGTTTGTTTGTTTTGTAGCTATTGTAAATGAGATTACCTTCTTGATTTCTTTTTCAGTTACTTTATTATTCATGCATAGAAACACTACTGATTTTTGTATGTTAATTCTGTATCCTGAAACTTTACTGAATTTGTTTACTTATCCATTCTAATAACTTTTGGTAGAATATTCACGTTTTTCTATATGTAAGATCATGTCATCTGCAAACAGGAATAATTTGCCTTTCTCTTTTCCAGTTTGCATGCCCTTTATTTATTTCTGTTGACTAACTGTTCTGGCTAGGACTTCCTCAACACCATTTTAATAAAGTCAAGCTAAAATAAGTAGGTTCTTCCTTAATTTAATAAAAGAAAAGGAAAACTTAGCAAATAGCAAACATAAAACTTAATAGGGGAACATTAGTATATTTTAATTAAAGCCTTGATCAAAATAAGGGTGGCTAATTCTATCACAACAACTAGAATGGGAATCCTAACGAATGCAATGAGGTAAAAAGAAAAATAAGTTAGAAATATAGACCAAGAAACTAACAGTTTTACTATTTGCATACAATAGAATTGTCTGAGAGAAGGAACGGAACAATATTTAGTAAAACAGGTTGAAACAATGTCAAAATACAAAAATCAATCTTTTCTATTAACAATAAAATCTTAATTAGAAAAATGAAAGAGAAAATAATCTAAATAAATAGCAATAAAATTATTAACCATATCCATGAATAAACAGCAGAGTGTGTAAGATTTTTTATAGGGGATACTATGTAATTTTATTGATGTACATATAATAAAGCCTGAATAAAAGTTTAGGATATGAAAACTCAATAAAGGTGTTAATTAAACCTAAATAAATGTATAAATTAAAGAAAATCCTAATTAAAATCCCAGTGTTTTTTAAAAATGAAAGTTATGAGTTCTTTAAATTCTTTATGAACAAAAAATGCAAAGATACCTAAAAAAAAAATTAAGCAAGATAAACAATGGGAGCATAAGTTGGGAAGTTTTGTTTTATACTTCTTAAAGAGGACAGAATTGTGCTCTTTTTTTGGAGGGGAGTATTATTGGGGCAAATATTACAAGAAAACTAGGTTTAGTTTTGGAAACTGATGTTGTCTTTCTTTAGCTGAGTGAGCAATTGCTTTGCAAATCTCAGTCAGTCAGGTTCTAAGACAAAGATTTGTAGGAAAAAACAGAAAACTTCACCTTGGCCCTAGACCAAACTACATCCTCTTATACAATATACTGGAAGTTCTATATTTTGAGGTGATTACTGGGCACTACTCAGCCCGTATAAAGCTGATGCTGCACATTTTTATCCTTATCAGTCTCTAAGTATTTATTATTAATTTTTGAGGAATCCAGAAAGGAAGATGGTGAGTAATCAACACTCCCATAAGGAAGTTGTTTGTGAAATCTCAAAACAAACCAAAAAGCAAAAAGACACCTGTTAATTACAAATACAAGTTTAAAATTGTACTTCAATTTAATTTCAAATATTTGAATTTCAAATTTAAATTCAAGTTTAAATATTTCAATCCTAAATTCAAATTTAATTTGAATTTTAAACCAATGGGAAGATGGTGTTAAGGTAATTTGTTCTCCATTTGTTTTAAAAAATTTTATCTCTACCTCACATAAAATGGGATAAGATGATTATACAATCACAAAAAACTACTGACATTAAAGAAAAGTATAAGAGATTATTTTGACAGTGTGGAATGGAGAGAACCCATAAAAGCCTATAAAAGCCAACAAACCTATACAACCCAAAAGCCATTAAAATGAATGAATTTCTCTAAATAAAATTAAGAATTTCTGCACAAGGAAAGATCCATCAACAAAGTTACAAAGCAAGCAACAGACTAGGAGAAACTATTAGCAGCAAACACAACAGAAAAAGTTCAGTCCTTTATTGCAGCAGTCCCCAACCTTTTGGACAGCAGATACCAGTTTCGTGGAAGGCAATTTTGTCACTGACAGGGTCGAGGATGTTTTTTGGGATGATTCAAGCACATTACACTCATTGTTCATGTTATTTCCATTATTACCACATTGTAATATATAAGGAAATAATTCTACAACTCACCATAATGTAGAATCAGTGGGAGCCCTGAGCTTGTTTTTCTACAACTAGATGGTCCCATCTGGGTCTGATGGGAGACAGTGACAGATCATCAGCCATTAGATTTTCATAAGGAGTGTGAAACCTAGATCCCTCACATGTGCAGTTTACAATGGGGTTTCATATTCCTATGAGAATCTAAAGCCACTGCTGATCTTACAGGAGGTGGAGGTCAAGTGGTAATGCAAGTGATGGGGAGTGGCTGTACATACAGATGTAGCTTTGCTCGCTCACCCACTACTCACCTCCTGCTGTGTGGCCTGGTTCCTAATAGGCCACATACAGGTACCTATCCATAGCCCGGGGATTAGGATCCCCTACTCTAGGGATTTCTACAGTTAAATAAGGAAAATCAAATAACCTAATAAGAAAAGTGAGCAAAAGTTATAAATATGAAATTCTTCAAAAAAATATAAATGACTAGCATACGTTTTAAAATGTGCTTACGTTCCTTAGTACTGAGGTGAACTCAAATTGTAGTAGGAATGAGCTATCTTTCTCCATCAGTTTAGCAAAACTTAAAGAGATTGATAATGGCCAATGCTGACTGGTGTGCAAACTGGTGCTCTCACGAACTATTCATCAGTATTTAACCTGGCTCTACATTTCTGAAGTCAATTTGACATTATCTTTCAAACTGAAGACTTACATATTATTTGACCAGAAAATCCACATTAAATTATCCTTATTTTCTTCCACAATGAAGGCTTTCTTAGATACTGCCCTTGAGCATGTGAGATCACAACTCACATTCATGCTCAGTCCAATCAAGAATGTTCCAAGGCTACAACTCTGAGCTCCTCCTCACATGCTCAGCTAAAGTTTCCCAATCCTACTCCCATACAGCTGGGTCAGCAAGGGTTTCCAGTCTAAGCCCCATGGCATCACAATATTGGTATCCCTCCCCTATAACAATTTAGGCAAAAGGTCAAGAACTCAAAATAGAAATGAAGTGGGGAGAGCACTAGTATATATGTGAATGGTGGGTTTTGGAGCAAACTATGGAGCATGTGCCTTGGCCAAAGGAATCCATATTTATAAAAGAATTATTATTTTTAAATGTTGGTTCTTTACTTTAAAACAAAGGAAATGAAATTTATGGGAAGCAAAGGAAACATAATTTGGTTCATGGGCAATTTCTTACTATCTCCCAATCAAGCCTTGCCACCAGTCCAGTATTACCTTCATTTGTGGTTAGTTTCCCCTAACTGTTCCTGCAGTCTTGACCAGCCCACACACCTTATATAGGACCACTGCAATCTATTGTAGGCTCTAAAGGCATTGAAAATCTAAAAGCAAACTGTCTCATTATGGTTTCTTTTCCTAGATGGCTCCTTGACTCCTCTGCAGATGTACAAACTTCTTCCCTAGTGTCAAGTCTATATACCAAGGGAATGGGGCTGATGGTGAACAGCATTAAGCTACTAAAGCTCCAAGTTCTCTTCCTTTTGACAAAGGTGCCCACTTATCTTTTCATTACAAAGTCACTTAAATGACTCTTCCCAGAACACTGTAAATTTGCTACAACTTCATTTCTCTCTTCCTCTAGAAAGAGATGCATCTGATAAGTCCTGCATTGGAAAAAAGCTAAAGTTTTGTGTCCTAATCCCCCAGTCACATGAAGAATAGTAAGAAAGCTATATATTTCAAGAAATGTGGACAAATAGCAAATACAAAATTTGTTCTGCCTTCTTACAGAGAGAGGGTTAAGGAACCACAACCTCCAACTTAAAGGCCAAGGTTACTTTATTCAGTTAGGAGAGTAGGCACTGTTTTCATAGAGTAATGAACCACAGTTTTTCTGCCCCACAGAATTCTAATACTGTCAAGTATGGTAAGACAGATGATCCTATGTAAAATATTTTACAAAGCAAAACAGATATAACTCAGTAACTGTGCATCTAATTTACTTAATTGCCTCATTTATCACATGACTTAAGTGAGCTGATGTTTTCTACTCTGCTTCACCCATGTAATTCTTGAAATATAAGAGCCGAGACACGGTGCCAGGCATGAGCGAGAAATTCTGTCTCCTGAGAAAAGATATCACTCGAATGATGTTGGCTTTGGATTCCAGTTTATTGAAAAATCAATGTCCATTTGTGCGACCAACACATATGGCTTTCTTCCAGGCTGATGATGGCTTTGGGAGGCCGGCTATCACCTAATGAAGTCAGATCAGCTTACCCGGCACCTGAGTTGTAGCTGGCAAAGTGACTTTGTCATTAAAACCCAGTTTATCATTCCTGTTGGTGTTGTTCTTCCCACTTTACCCCCTCCTCTCCATTTCTCCTGAAATCACAGTATTTTCTCTTATGCAGATAACAGACCAATGGCTCCAATTTTTAACATTTCAAAGGGACTCAGTGTGATGTTTGGTGCTCAAAGGATAAACAACTTTTTTTAAGTCTGTGTCTTTGATGGCATAGAGAAGTACACGCAACACATGTACATATATACACACATATATACACTCAAGACTGAGTAGGACTATACACATGTATGTATATATATGTATGTATATACATGTATGTATATATATACATATATGTATATATATGTGTGTAGTCCTACTCAGTCTTGAGTCAAAATAGATGATTTTAAAAGTCAGAGCCAGGTTTGTAACAGGCTTAATTGAAATTCATCAGTTTAACTGTCTTGAGTAAATCAGCAAGGCTAACTTTGTCTAATGTGTTCATTCATGCATTTCCATAAACAGAATTCAGCTCATATTTTACGTATGGCTTTTAAAAAATTATCACTAAAGTAATACCATTTTCCCATAATTAAATGGAGTGGCAATCTAAATTACAATACTGTTTTTTTTTTTTTTTTTAATCCCTCAGTGTTCACTTCCCCTGGAGAATACCATCAGAGTGATAGTCATTGGCAACAGAAGCTCTGGCAAGACAGATTTTTTTTTTCTCTCTCTCTTTCTCCCTGAAATCTGCCAAGAGTAACAAATAATTCTGTTATGAAGTGCCAGCTCAGCCATGAAGCATAGTTGCTGGGTTCATATTTGGCTCCATCATGTGAAGACCTCTTTTTGCAAGGGTAGCAGGAGCTCACAAAGTCAATGAGAGGATAGAGAACCAAGCATGGAGGCTGGGTCTAAACCAAGGCACTTCTATGCCAAGAGGGAAGAATCCAAAATATTTTCGTTCAAACAGACTGGTCTAGAGCTACTGCTTTATAAAGGATACGAAGGCTGCTGCTGCTGCTATGAAAGAATCTAAATGGTTTCTTTTGTCTCTGTTTCTTGCTGAAGAGTCACAGTCCCATGTTGGTTGGGCCTGGGACATTTGCTTCCCTTCTGGCCAATGGTACTCCAAAGAGAAAGGATGTGATCTTTTTGGTTTCTTCCCACGAGGAAAAGGGAGTTGATGGGAACCTGCCCCATATGATGAAAGTCATCTGCAGTCAGAGGTGCAGTGCCTAAACTGGGAGGTTGTGAAAGAAAACTGCCAGGGGGTTTCTGAAGGGTTCAACATGTGCCTGAGGTACCCAGAACATGTGTTCAAAAGAAGGAACTGAAAGCAACAATGAGTATATGGTCATTTGTGTTCAGCATTCCTATAGAGTTGAAATCTAAAACGAAGATCTAAAGTTCACAATGACTTCAACAGATCTGAACGGATAAGTATTATAAACTGGAAATGTTCATGGGCAATTTGAAAGATTCAAGCTCCCCGCAATCTTGATCAGTGAAAGAATGAATTCTACTGAGAGTGATGCAATAATGAAACATGCAAAATATTTTCTTAGGCAGCATAATAAACAGGCAACCGATGGACAGGGAAATAATCTAGTTGGGAAGTAAATTCTATTGTAAAAACCTCAAGGTTAGGAGGAAATACAGACAGGACATAAATTCACAGTGTTCTACAGTTGTAGTAAGGCATATCAACAAATAGATTTAGGAGACATATACATCATTCCAATACATATATGCAAATTGCTCTTTTTACATAGTACTTTATCATACAATTAATTTGTTTTTCCCATGCAGTCCTTGTTTATAGCAATATGTTGATTTCTGGGCAACAGATTTATTTTAAAAACTCTCAAGTGGGAGAAATAAGAGAGAGAGAGGAATATACATTTAATGAATGTTCAAATAATGTTCCAGGCATTTTTTCATGTCTTACAGTTTAGTTCTGACAAGAAACCTTCCGTATAGCTGTGAGCTGCTCACATTTCAGATAATAAAGCTGAGATTCAGAGAAATGTATGAGATCTGTCTAAGGTTACATAAAGCAGAAACCGATTTTTGTGGATGTATATTTAAGAGTTGCATGAAATCATAGTCAGGCTCTCACTATCCACTGCCCAGTCTGACTTCTGGCTCATCACTTCAGTAAAACAACACTAGCAAAGGTTAACAGAAATTTCCAGGTGACAAAATTCAGTGGATATTTTTCAGTCCTCATGTAACTTCAGGATCAGCAGCATCTCATTCATGGTTCAGTTTTCTCCTTCTTGAAACACTGTCTTCTACAGGCAGGGTGTCACATGTGAGTGGTTATCTTTTTCCCTCACCAACCACACCTATTTTGTTCTCTTTCCAGTGTTAACCACCCTTACTGACATTCCTCTTTCTTATTCTTTTAGCCATTCCTGGATGATCTTATACAGGTCCACATTTAATAACCAATGAGAAGCAAATATCTTAGTGAATGCATCTCTAGACCAGACCTATAATTTTAAGTCCAGTCTAATCTACAAAATGACCTATGTGATACTACTTTTTGGAATAACAATAGTACTCTGCAATTAAAATGTTAAAACTGAGGTTATAATTTGCCCCATCCTGCAAAAAAAAAAAAACCCAACCAATCAACAAAAATAAATAAATAAATGCACGCTTGATCTTTTCCAGCATCTTCTGTCACAATGAATGGTACCACCATAAATTACATTTGCAATCTTGTACTTATTTGTATGATAATTGCCTATTAGTCAAAATGTTAATATTGCATCTCCAATCTGCTACAGCACTGTTCAAAATAGTGGGAAAATAGCTGTGAACTAGACAGGCAGAGTCCCTATTGTCAAGGATTATACAATCTAGGAAAGGGACACAGTAAAAAATAAAGAGGGTAAATGCAGTAGAGTGTGGCTGAGAGGGCTGCTTTAGCCAGGAAGTTACCAAATAATTTGAGACTTGGATGATGAAATGAGGCAGCCACATGACTTTGTGAAGGAAGAATCTTCCAAGGAGGAGGAGCAGCAACTGTAAAGGTGCTGAGATGAAGGTAAGTTGTATTTGTCATATGAGCTACACATAAGCCGGTGTGGCTGGAGTATTATATAAGAGGATAGTGGAGGGCGATAGGGTCAGAAAATTCTATAAGATAAGGACATTCACATCAGATCTTTGGAGTAAGAAAGAAGTAAAATAACAACAAAAAAGAAAGCTGAGTTAGCAGTTGATGGAAAAGTTACATTTACTTTAAAAAGTTAAACCATGAAAGAGTTTCAGGTATTGGAAGTGGCCTGGCATACACTCAATCTCCGCATCTACTTTCACTGTCTCCTTTTCAAGTATAATTGGAGGCAAGAGGTGGAGGCCCTTTAACTGATGTCTCCATGATGAAAGGGCAAAAACGAATGAGTTCAGAAAATTATGAGAAGACTGGAAATGTTGGCTAATACATTCCTTGTATACAAAAGATTGAGCATAGAAATTCTATTGACATCTAATTGTTGGCATGTGCAGACTAAGTGTTACCAAATGCCTTCCTAAATAGGTACGGGGTGGTGTGGAAAGAAATGTTTCTCTGTTGACTAAATGGTGAAAGCAGCAACTTATTAACAGAATTATTCTCAGAGGCTGAATGCTAATTGATTTTATGTGTATGTCAAGGAGTCAATCAATGGCAGGCTTGCAGTAAAATAACAGAGTAAAGAAGAATATATGAAGCAGATTCCAGTTAAATATGGAAAGTATCTAATCTTATCCCTGGAAATGTCTACTTTAAGGACCATGTAGCTGTTCTTTTTGCCAGTTTGGCATCTATAAACTTCAGCAGAGTCTCCTCAATTTCATTCTGAACATTTATAGATGCACATATATTTTTTCAAAAGGAAACCAACATTATAACTTCATAACCTTTAAACATTTTATTTGTATAAATTTATGAGGTACAAGTGCAATTTTGTTACATGCATAGAATGCATAGTGGTGAAGTCAGGGCTTTTAGCATACCCATCACCTGAACAGCATACATTGCACTCATTAAGTAATTAAAGTGAAACTCGTGTCATGCGAAATTAACCACTTTAAAGTGCACAATCAATGGCATTTAGTACGTTCCCAATGTTGTGCCACCATTACCTCTATCTAGTTCCAAAATGTGTAAACAACCCAATGTCTATCAATAGATGAATAAACAAGTGTGATATGCCTGTAAAGTTGAATAGCATTCAGCCATAAAAAGATATGATACTGATACATGCTGTGATATAATACTGATACATGCAGTGATGTAGACAAACATTGAGAACATGCTAAGTGAAAAAAAAGCCCAGATACAAAAAGTCACATATTGTATGATTTCATTTATATGAAATATCCGTAACAGGTAAATCCATAGAAACTTCATAAGTTTTTATATGATGAATGATGCTGAATTCTCCTTTAAGAACTGTGAACTTTTGTGAATGTAGGAGCTGCACCTTATTCATCTGTCTCCTCAGCTCTCAGTATACAGTTCCTGACACATAAAGAGAAGGCTCGCTGTATTTCCAAGGTTCTTATCAGAGAAGTGGAACCAACAAGATACATGCATACATACATACACATATACATATATGCACACACATATACATGAATGTTTATAGAGATTTATTATAAGGATTTGACCTTACACAGCTATGGAAAAGGAGAAACAGTGTCTGTGAAGTTTAGTTCCTGAACTTGGTGCTGGGACATGATGCCCACAGGCAGGTGGCTGGAAAGAGAACACAGTTGTGGAGTGGGTGAAGCAAAGACAAATTGGAAGCTGCATTTGAGCTGGAGCCCTCAAAAATGAACTGGAACCCATAAGCATTCCCCTTTGCCTTCAAGTTTCCAACTTTCATGATGAGGATTTTCTGCAGGAAGAGCTGGTGTCCCTTTGTCAGGAAGCTAACCACATGCTGGGCCAGGAGTCAGAGAAGATGCAGCAGGATCTGGAGGAGTTGGGGGTCTGGCTGCTCCAGCCTCCAGCCGGGAAGCCAAGAGGTCAGCACCAACTGGCATGAGCTGCAACAGCAACAGTGCCTTGTGCCGCACCAATCTTCTCAGTACCAGAAATAGATAGCTGGGATTTTACTTCTGCTTCTTCATCTGGGCTTCAACTGACCACATGAGGAAAAAAAAAGTGGATGTGGGAAATGCAATTCCAGCTTAGCTAAATTAACTCAATGCAAATTTCAAACACCGAGGAGGCTCATAGAATAAGTTAGTAAGGAGGTGCAAGAAGGAGCATTTTGGCAAGCACTTTGGTACTTCCCTTGCCTATAGAGTGTGTGAGAAGTATTTCACAAGGACCTTATATAGACCGGAAAATGGATTGGGCATTTTACCAGCATTCTTATTTCATTATATCTTCACAATAACTCTATGACATAGTTACAAGTTTTATTACCATAACAAAAATTAAGCAGGGAGGCACAATATGCAGATAAGTCATGATCCACACTTAGCCTGGGTAGCAAGTAGCTGAGCCAGGAAAGAATTTAGATCTAGCCCATTACAAAGCCCGTGCCCTATCCACTGTAGCACACTACACCCCAACTTGATCTTCTCCCATTTTGTGTATAGTAAAGTTTTCTGCTTCTCTTCTTTCCATCTTCCTCCTTTTCTAAGGAACTAAAAAAAGGTGGAAGGGGCAGTGTGGGCATACATTTCTTCCCATGTAACTGATATATAGATGACCCAGCTATGAAACTTGTACTTTTTCAGTGATGCCCATCAGAGATGGTAGGAAGCTCAGCATCAGAAAATGGGGTCTTCTCTTTTTTCTCTGTTAGGAGTGAATTATTCTCTTCCTTCTGGTGCCTGTGCTCTGCCCTCTGCTGTTAAATTCACTTTTATCACCTACTCCCAATAATCTACCCTGAAGCTATGGACAAGTCAAATTCTGAGACAGAATTTATTCACTTGTTTGTTGAATCTCACAAATTTCCATAAAGAGTAGGCCATTTTGCAATGTCAAAATGCTTGATGGTATCACAGAAAGGCTTCATATATAACTTACATAGCCAAGAAGGTAGATCAATACATTGTATACATTATTTGCCTAAGTTGACGCATAAAAGTGGTAATAGCTAACATTTCTCAGCACTTACTATGCAAATGGCTCTGAGATAAAAGCTTTATATGTATTATTTTCTTAATCTAAATGAATACCTAATGGAAGAGGTAATTATAAGTTGCTATATTGCAAATGAAAAACCTGAGGCTTACAGAAGTTAAAAAACTTGCTCAAAGAGTGGTGAGCTAATCAGATCTGTTTGATCTCAAAGCACTTGGTCTTCATGTTCATGAGATGCCATTTGAAACTCATTAGCAAATTCTTGTTATTACTTAATGAATATCCACTGAGTACCTGCTAGGTGTGCAAATAGTGATAGCAAATTGAAACACCATGGTGCAGCATAAAATGAGATATAATTACAATCATATTTTTTGTCTTCTAGTAACACTCTTCAAAGTCAGTTTCTGAAAGACACTAACATTTAAGAGATGAAAGCACAGTCTTTGAAGGGTCTTTCCCAAAAGGATGGGAACACAGTAATTCCCTGCAAACCCCTGCTCTCCAAAGATGTTAAAATTGCTCATTTTAATAGACAGCAATTAAGTGAATCTCAAAACTGCAAATATAATTGACAAAATTTATTCAATTTCAGCCTTTTGCTTGCACAATTTGTGTACACAAAACAAACAAGTAAATATAGGTCTTATTTGTGTTCATTTTATCTTTTCATTACTATACACTGTGAAGATAGGGACCTCTACAATGGAAGAATATAACTTAAGGTAGCAAATGCTCATGAAGATTCCTGCTGCTAGTCCAGCAGATTCCTTCTCTGCCTACTTTAGATTTTACTTTTGCTGCTGGTGCTGTCATTTCCACTCTCCCTAAAGTTCTGGTTTTCCTTTTCATCTTTGATCTTTAATGTGTCCACAGTAGAAAGGCCGTGGAACTGGATTAGAATGTGAAATTACATTTTTTTTTATTATACTTTAAGTTCTAGGGTACATGTGCATAACGTGCAGGTTTGTTACATATGTATACTTGTGCCATGTTGGTGTACTGTACCCATTAACTCATCAGCACCCATCAACTCGTCATTTACATCAGGTGTAACTCCCAATGCAATCCCGCCCCCCCTCCTCCCTACCCGTAATAGGCCACAGTGTGTGATGTTCCCCTTCCCGAGTCCAAGTGATCTCATTGTTCAGTTCCCACCTATGAGTGAGAACATGCAGTGTTTGGTTTTCTGTTCTTGCGATAGTTTGCTGAGAATGATGGTTTCCAGCTGCATCCATGTCCCTACAAAGGACACAAACTCATCCTTTTTTATGGCTGCATAGTATTCCATGGTGTATATGTGCCACATTTTCTTAATCCAGTCTGTCACTGATGGACATTTGGGTTGATTCCAAGTCTTTGCTATTGTGAATAGTGCCACAAT
>NW_016810178.1:4080956-4084954 GCF_001698545.2 Rhinopithecus bieti | reverse complement strand
AAAAAAAAAAAAAAAAAAAAAAAACAAATAAATGCATTTCACTTCTCTTTTACGTTTGTTTTAATTTACTTTTTAACTTTTATTTTAGGTTCAGGGGTACATGTGCAGGTTTATTATATAGGTAAACTATGGGGGTGACACAGGTGTTTGGTGTACAGATTGTTTTGTCACCCAGGTACTAAGTATAGCAACAGTTTCTTTCCTCCCTTCCTTCCTTCTTTCCTTCCTTTCTCCCTCCCTCTCTCCCTTTCTCCCTCCCTCCCTCTCTCTCTTCCTCTCTCTTTCCCTCCCTTCCTACTAAGGAATTAAAGCGGACATCAAAACCAAATTACAAGACTAAGCCTTTTGTATGCCAGTGTCTGTAATACTATGTGTGCTATGTGTATGTACATAAACTTGAAAAGTTAGGACCTCAAGGGCAGGGAGTGTATGTGGTCCTACTCTCAACAATGCCTAAAACACTGAGAGGTTACACTCTATGCCAAGGCCACAGAGAAACAGAGGTGGGTTCTGTTCTCAAAACAAACAAACAAGTAAACATTCTCAGGAGTTAATCTCACACTTGGTATTCTATGACATTGTCCAGAATACCTCAGATATATTTGGGGAACAATTATATTGAAATAATAGACAAAAAGGTAATGAAACATTGGGCCTCCTGTTCTTCTGTTAAGAATGATCTCTGCAAAATGAGGAGAAGGAAGCCTCGGTGATTTAATCAACACTCTCCCTTCTGCTTTGCTGTACAATGCCTATTAGATGACAGTGGTCTTAAGCACTTAAAATATTGAGGTTGACCCTCAATATTTTTAACTGTTCTTCTGGAATTGGGTATTCTCTGGGGTTTATCTACACTAGAACACTGCTTACCTTAGTGAGGTGAGTCAGCCTTTCCTAGTTCTCTGTATAGCTTATTAGTTGAGCTGTCCCTCTGCCAGTAGTTTCCAAACACAGGTCTATGACAAGATTTCACTGGTGTGAGGTAAAGTGAAAATAATAAGCATAATGCAGTGACTTTTTCTTAGGACTGTATTTATTTAATTGAAAGCAAGACCATTTACTCTGAGATTATGTAATTCCTATATTTTTGTGACAAAGAGACCTTTCTTTTATGAAAGGATCTGCACAAAAGAAGCTTCAGGAAACCATGATTTTAAAGTATGGGAAATGGGAAATGGATAAACTGCTCTAGGCCAAAAATGGTATGTGTGTGTGTGTGTGTTTGTGTGTGTGTGTTCATTGTTGGGCACCCATGTCAAGAGGCCATGTGACTAGACAGTCCCTAAAGACCACAGAATCATAATGTTATCCTTTTTGTTGTTGAAGAAAGTACTTCCCCAAGAACAAAGGGTCTAATAAGGAACTCAGTGGGGGACGTTAGCACGACTCAGATAGATGCTAATGTAGAGGGGTTATTCCACACTTAGAAGGGGAAGCTATTCCACACTTACAGACAAGCCTTTAACTGTCACATTGCCTATTGCTCTTTTAGGATGTATTTTCTTTCTCTGGGCTGCTCTTGGTGTACTTTAACATTCAATTTCATGAGAAATAAAATTGTGCCCTAGGAATGGCCTTGATGAGCATCCAACAAGTAAAAGAGACTATGAAAAGAAAACAGTGTGACAGTGTTCCTCATAATGATGATACATTAAGGGTACATTATGGCTCAAGTTTTCTAGAACACAGAGTGCATGGCCAGTGTTGTTCAACACTGCTTTACTGAGAAGTGCAATCAGACAGCAAAATAAAAGAGAAAAATAAGTACTTCATATGCATGGGGCATTTAATCATCTTAATCAAAATAAAGTGAATTAGTGATGTAGTTGAAATTTTGAGAAGCTGCTTTTAAATGCCATTTTTGGATGTCATTAGTGTTTATGAGAAGTGAGTGACTGTGCTCAGGAGGGTAAATGACTGGCCCAGGTTTACACAGCTGGAGCATGGCAAAGCCAATTTCAAAATCAGGCTAAACTCCTGAGCTAATGGGTTTTAATCATTCCTGCAGATTAGTGATACAGAGCTCTTTGAGGACTATCAGGAACAAGGATTATTATTCTCATTTTGGAGAAAAAGGAAACAGATGCATTGGGGAGTCTAGTAATCACTCTAAAAACAAACTAGAAAATCAAATCCAACAATGTGTAAAGAGAATTATACACCTTGACCAAGTAGGATTTATTCCAGGTATGCAAGGTTGAGTCAACATTTGAAAATCAATTAATGTAATCTATGGCATCAACAGACTAAAAAAAAAAAAAAAAAAAAAAAAAAAAAAAAAAAAAAATAATTACAATAAATGCAGTAAAAGCATTTGGCAAAATCCAACACCCATTCATGATTAAAAAACAAACAAACAAACAAACAAAAAGAAAACTTTCTACAAGCTAGGAATAGAGAATTTCTCCAACTTGATAAAGAACATCTGCAAAAACCCCATTGCTAACACCATACTCAACAGTTATAAACTGGGAGATTTCCTGTTGAGATCAGGAGAAAGGCAATCCTGGTTCACTATTCCTTTTCAATATCATACTGAAAATCCTAGCTAATGCAATAAAGCAAGAAAAAGGAAAAAAGGTTTACACATTGGGAAGGAAGAAATAAATTGCCTTTGTTCACAGATGGCATGATTGTCCATCTGATTTAACAAAATCTGATTTAACAAAAGAAACTTCCTGGAACTAACAAACAATTACGGAAAGATTGTAGTATACAAGAATAACGTACAAAGGTCAAGTGTTTTCCTATATACTAGCAATGAACAACCGTAAATTGAAACTAAAAGCACAATATCATTTGAAATAGCACACCCCAAAATGAAATACTTAGGCAAAACTGTAACAAAATATAAACAAAATCTATGTGAGGGAAAATGCAAATCTCAGGTGCAAGAAATCAAAAAAGAACTAAATAAACAGAAATATTTTATGTTCATGGAAAGAGTCAGTATTGTCAAGATGTCTTTTCTTCCCAAATTGATCTATAGATTCCATGCAATCTCAATTAAAATCCCAAGAAGCGATTTTATGGATATTGAGAAATCGATTGTAAAGCTCATATGGAGTGGTAAGAAAATCCATAATAAACAATAACATTTTGAAGGAGACAAATAGAGTTGGGCAGTTGACACTACTCAACGTGAAGCTTTACTATAAAGGTACAGTAATCAAGATCATGTGGTTGGTACTGGCAAAAGAATAGGGAAATAGGTCAGGCGTGGTGGCTCATGCTTGTAATTCCAGCACTTTGGGCGGTCGAGGTGGGTGGGTCATGAGGTCAGGAGTTCAAGACCTGCCTGGCCAACACAGTGAAACCCTATCTCTACTAAAAATACAAAAAAATTGCTGGGTGTGGTGGTGGGCTCCTGGAATCCCAGCTACTTGGAAGGCTGAGGCAAGGAGAATCGCTTGAACCTGGGAGGTGGAGGTTGCAGTGAGCAGAGATTGAACCGCCACTGCACTCCATCCCTGGTGACAGTGTGAGACTCCATCTCAAAAAAAAAAAAAAAAAAAAAAAAAAAGGAAAAAAAAGGGGGTTTTTTTGCAAAGGGGGTTGGGCGGCCGGGCCCCCAAAATAAAAAAAAAAAAAAAAAAAAAAAAAGCAGCAACAAAGGTGGTCTGGCCAATGGTTCTGGCGAGCTGGCCATCCACATGCAAACAAATGAATGTGGATACACATCTTACACCCTTCATAAAATTCACTTGAAATGGATCATAGACCTATATGTAAAACACCAAACTGTAAAACACTAAGAAAATAGGCTAGGAGAGAAATTCTATACAAACTTGGATTTGATGATGACTTTTTAGATACTACATCAAAAAGACAATCCATGAAATAACTTATTGGTAAGCACATTTTTTTCTGTGAATCTAAAACTATTCTGAAAAGAAAGCCTGGTAAAAAAAACTCAGGTAATAAACAGTGAGTGGGTAGGAATTTTGTAGAAGAAGAAGAAGAAAGCAGAAAACAGAAAGCAGAAGAGGAGGAGGAGG